>NW_026293395.1:0-25859 GCF_026419915.1 Harpia harpyja
GAGCCCTCGTCGAATATTTTTTCTTCGGCAGCCGAGCCCTCGTCGAAGAAAAGGTCCCCGGCAGCCGAGCCCTCGTCGAAGAAAAGGTCCCCGGCAGCCGAGCCCTCGTCGAAGAAAAGGTCCCCGGCAGCCGAGCCCTCGTCGAATATTTTTCTTCGGCAGCCGAGCCCTCGTCGAGAAAGGTCCCGCAGCCGAGCCCTCGTCGAAGAAAGGTCCCCGGCAGCCGAGCCCTCGTCGAAGAAAAGGTCCCCGGCAGCCGAGCCCTCGTCGAAGAAAAGGTCCCCGGCAGCCGAGCCCTCGTCGAATATTTTTTCTTCGGCAGCCGAGCCCTCGTCGAAGAAAAGGTCCCCGGCAGCCGAGCCCTCGTCGAAGAAAAGGTCCCCGGCAGCCGAGCCCTCGTCGAAGAAAAGGTCCCCGGCAGCCGAGCCCTCGTCGAAGAAAAGGTCCCCGGCAGCCGAGCCCTCGTCGAAGAAAGGTCCCCGGCAGCCGAGCCCTCGTCGAAGAAAAGGTCCCGGCAGCCGAGCCCTCGTCGAAGAAAAGGTCCCCGGCAGCCGAGCCCTCGTCGAAGAAAAAGGTCCCCGGCAGCCGAGCCCTCGTCGAATATTTTTTCTTCGGCAGCCGAGCCCTCGTCGAATATTTTTTCTTCGGCAGCCGAGCCCTCGTCGAAGAAAAGGTCCCCGGCAGCCGAGCCCTCGTCGAAGAAAAGGGTCCCCGGCAGCCGAGCCCTCGTCGAAGAAAAGGTCCCCGGCAGCCGAGCCCTCGTCGAATATTTTTTCTTCGGCAGCCGAGCCCTCGTCGAATATTTTTTCTTCGGCAGCCGAGCCCTCGTCGAAGAAAAGGTCCCCGGCAGCCGAGCCCTCGTCGAAGAAAAGGTCCCCGGCAGCCGAGCCCTCGTAGAATATTTTTTCTTCGGCAGCCGAGCCCTCGTCGAAGAAAAGGTCCCCGGCAGCCGAGCCCTCGTCGAAGAAAAGGTCCCCCGGCAGCCGAGCCCTCGTCGAAGAAAAGGTCCCCGGCAGCCGAGCCCTCGTCGAATATTTTTTCTTCGGCAGCCGAGCCCTCGTCGAAGAAAAGGTCCCCGGCAGCCGAGCCTCGTCGAAGAAAAGGTCCCCGGCAGCCGAGCCCTCGTCGAAGAAAAGGTCCCCGGCAGCCGAGCCCTCGTCGAATATTTTTTCTTCGGCAGCCGAGCCCTCGTCGAAGAAAAGGTCCCCGGCAGCCGAGCCCTCGTCGAAGAAAAGGTCCCCGGCAGCCGAGCCCTCGTCGAAGAAAAGGTCCCCGGCAGCCGAGCCCTCGTCGAAGAAAAGGTCCCCGGCAGCCGAGCCCTCGTCGAATATTTTTTCTTCGGCAGCCGAGCCCTCGTCGAAGAAAAGGTCCCCGGCAGCCGAGCCCTCGTCGAAGAAAAGGTCCCCGGCAGCCGAGCCCTCGTCGAAGAAAAGGTCCCCGGCAGCCGAGCCCTCGTCGAATATTTTTTCTTCGGCAGCCGAGCCCTCGTCGAAGAAAAGGTCCCCGGCAGCCGAGCCCTCGTCGAAGAAAAGGTCCCCGGCAGCCGAGCCCTCGTCGAATATTTTTTCTTCGGCAGCCGAGCCCCTCGTCGAAGAAAAGGTCCCCGGCAGCCGAGCCCTCGTCGAAGAAAAGGTCCCCGGCAGCCGAGCCCTCGTCGAAGAAAAGGTCCCCGGCAGCCGAGCCCTCGTCGAATATTTTTTCTTCGGCAGCCGAGCCCTCGTCGAAGAAAAGGTCCCCGGCAGCCGAGCCCTCGTCGAAGAAAAGGTCCCCGGCAGCCGAGCCCTCGTCGAATATTTTTTCTTCGGCAGCCGAGCCCTCGTCGAAGAAAAGGTCCCCGGCAGCCGAGCCCTCGTCGAAGAAAAGGTCCCCGGCAGCCGAGCCCTCGTCGAAGAAAAGGTCCCCGGCAGCCGAGCCCTCGTCGAAGAAAAGGTCCCCGGCAGCCGAGCCCTCGTCGAATATTTTTTCTTCGGCAGCCGAGCCCTCGTCGAAGAAAAGGTCCCCGGCAGCCGAGCCCTCGTCGAAGAAAAGGTCCCCGGCAGCCGAGCCCTCGTCGAAGAAAAGGTCCCCGGCAGCCGAGCCCTCGTCGAAGAAAAGGTCCCCGGCAGCCGAGCCCTCGTCGAAGAAAAGGTCCCCGGCAGCCGAGCCCTCGTCGAATATTTTTTCTTCGGCAGCCGAGCCCTCGTCGAAGAAAAGGTCCCCGGCAGCCGAGCCCTCGTCGAAGAAAAGGTCCCCGGCAGCCGAGCCCTCGTCGAAGAAAAGGTCCCCGGCAGCCGAGCCCTCGTCGAATATTTTTTCTTCGGCAGCCGAGCCCTCGTCGAAGAAAAGGTCCCCGGCAGCCGAGCCCTCGTCGAAGAAAAGGTCCCCGGCAGCCGAGCCCTCGTCGAAGAAAAGGTCCCCGGCAGCCGAGCCCTCGTCGAAGAAAAGGTCCCCGGCAGCCGAGCCCTCGTCGAATATTTTTTCTTCGGCAGCCGAGCCCTCGTCGAAGAAAAGGTCCCCGGCAGCCGAGCCCTCGTCGAAGAAAAGGTCCCCGGCAGCCGAGCCCTCGTCGAAGAAAAGGTCCCGGCAGCCGAGCCCTCGTCGAATATTTTTTCTTCGGCAGCCGAGCCCTCGTCGAAGAAAAGGTCCCCGGCAGCCGAGCCCTCGTCGAAGAAAAGGTCCCCGGCAGCCGAGCCCTCGTCGAATATTTTTTCTTCGGCAGCCGAGCCCTCGTCGAAGAAAAGGTCCCCGGCAGCCGAGCCCTCGTCGAAGAAAAGGTCCCCGGCAGCCGAGCCCTCGTCGAAGAAAAGGTCCCCGGCAGCCGAGCCCTCGTCGAATATTTTTTCTTCGGCAGCCGAGCCCTCGTCGAAGAAAAGGTCCCCGGCAGCCGAGCCCTCGTCGAAGAAAAGGTCCCCGGCAGCCGAGCCCTCGTCGAATATTTTTTCTTCGGCAGCCGAGCCCTCGTCGAAGAAAAGGTCCCCGGCAGCCGAGCCCTCGTCGAAGAAAAGGTCCCCGGCAGCCGAGCCCTCGTCGAAGAAAAGGTCCCCGGCAGCCGAGCCCTCGTCGAATATTTTTTCTTCGGCAGCCGAGCCCTCGTCGAAGAAAAGGTCCCGGCAGCCGAGCCCTCGTCGAAGAAAAGGTCCCCGGCAGCCGAGCCCTCGTCGAATATTTTTTCTTCGGCAGCCGAGCCCTCGTCGAAGAAAAGGTCCCCGGCAGCCGAGCCCTCGTCGAAGAAAAGGTCCCCGGCAGCCGAGCCCTCGTCGAAGAAAAGGTCCCCGGCAGCCGAGCCCTCGTCGAAGAAAAGGTCCCCGGCAGCCGAGCCCTCGTCGAATATTTTTTCTTCGGCAGCCGAGCCCTCGTCGAAGAAAAGGTCCCCGGCAGCCGAGCCCTCGTCGAAGAAAAGGTCCCCGGCAGCCGAGCCCTCGTCGAATATTTTTTCTTCGGCAGCCGAGCCCTCGTCGAAGAAAAGGTCCCCGGCAGCCGAGCCCTCGTCGAAGAAAAGGTCCCCGGCAGCCGAGCCCTCGTCGAAGAAAAGGTCCCCGGCAGCCGAGCCCTCGTCGAAGAAAAGGTCCCCGGCAGCCGAGCCCTCGTCGAAGAAAAGGTCCCCGGCAGCCGAGCCCTCGTCGAAGAAAAGGTCCCCGGCAGCCGAGCCCTCGTCGAAGAAAAGGTCCCCGGCAGCCGAGCCCTCGTCGAAGAAAAGGTCCCCGGCAGCCGAGCCCTCGTCGAATATTTTTTCTTCGGCAGCCGAGCCCTCGTCGAAGAAAAGGTCCCCGGCAGCCGAGCCCTCGTCGAATATTTTTTCTTCGGCAGCCGAGCCCTCGTCGAAGAAAAGGTCCCCGGCAGCCGACGAAGAAAAGGTCCCCGGCAGCCGAGCCCTCGTCGAAGAAAAGGTCCCCGGCAGCCGAGCCCTCGTCGAAGAAAAGGTCCCCGGCAGCCGAGCCCTCGTCGAAGAAAAGGTCCCGGCAGCCGAGCCCTCGTCGAAGAAAAGGTCCCCGGCAGCCGAGCCCTCGTCGAAGAAAAGGTCCCCGGCAGCCGAGCCCTCGTCGAAGAAAAGGTCCCCGGCAGCCGAGCCATCGTCGAATATTTTTTCTTCGGCAGCCGAGCCCTCGTCGAAGAAAAGGTCCCCGGCAGCCGAGCCCTCGTCGAAGAAAAGGTCCCCGGCAGCCGAGCCCTCGTCGAATATTTTTTCTTCGGCAGCCGAGCCCTCGTCGAAGAAAAGGTCCCCGGCAGCCGAGCCCTCGTCGAAGAAAAGGTCCCCGGCAGCCGAGCCCTCGTCGAAGAAAAGGTCCCCGGCAGCCGAGCCCTCGTCGAATATTTTTTCTTCGGCAGCCGAGCCCTCGTCGAAGAAAAGGTCCCCGGCAGCCGAGCCCTCGTCGAAGAAAAGGTCCCCGGCAGCCGAGCCCTCGTCGAATATTTTTTCTTCGGCAGCCGAGCCCTCGTCGAATATTTTTTCTTCGGCAGCCGAGCCCTCGTCGAAGAAAGGTCCCCGGCAGCCGAGCCCTCGTCGAAGAAAAGGTCCCCGGCAGCCGAGCCCTCGTCGAAGAAAAGGTCCCCGGCAGCCGAGCCCTCGTCGAAGAAAAGGTCCCCGGCAGCCGAGCCCTCGTCGAAGAAAAGGTCCCCGGCAGCCGAGCCCTCGTCGAAGAAAAGGTCCCCGGCAGCCGAGCCCTCGTCGAAGAAAAGGTCCCCGGCAGCCGAGCCCTCGTCGAAGAAAAGGTCCCCGGCAGCCGAGCCCTCGTCGAAGAAAAGGTCCCCGGCAGCCGAGCCCTCGTCGAAGAAAAGGTCCCCGGCAGCCGAGCCCTCGTCGAATATTTTTTCTTCGGCAGCCGAGCCCTCGTCGAAGAAAAGGTCCCCGGCAGCCGAGCCCTCGTCGAAGAAAAGGTCCCCGGCAGCCGAGCCCTCGTCGAATATTTTTTCTTCGGCAGCCGAGCCCTCGTCGAATATTTTTTCTTCGGCAGCCGAGCCCTCGTCGAAGAAAAGGTCCCCGGCAGCCGAGCCCTCGTCGAAGAAAAGGTCCCCGGCAGCCGAGCCCTCGTCGAAGAAAAGGTCCCCGGCAGCCGAGCCCTCGTCGAATATTTTTTCTTCGGCAGCCGAGCCCTCGTCGAAGAAAAGGTCCCCGGCAGCCGAGCCCTCGTCGAAGAAAAGGTCCCCGGCAGCCGAGCCCTCGTCGAATATTTTTTCTTCGGCAGCCGAGCCCTCGTCGAATATTTTTTCTTCGGCAGCCGAGCCCTCGTCGAAGAAAAGGTCCCCGGCAGCCGAGCCCTCGTCGAAGAAAAGGTCCCCGGCAGCCGAGCCCTCGTCGAAGAAAAGGTCCCCGGCAGCCGAGCCTCGTCGAAGAAAAGGTCCCCGGCAGCCGAGCCCTCGTCGAAGAAAAGGTCCCCGGCAGCCGAGCCCTCGTCGAAGAAAGGTCCCCGGCAGCCGAGCCCTCGTCGAAGAAAAGGTCCCCGGCAGCCGAGCCCTCGTCGAAGAAAAGGTCCCCGGCAGCCGAGCCCTCGTCGAAGAAAAGGTCCCCGGCAGCCGAGCCCTCGTCGAAGAAAAGGTCCCCGGCAGCCGAGCCCTCGTCGAATATTTTTTCTTCGGCAGCCGAGCCCTCGTCGAATATTTTTTCTTCGGCAGCCGAGCCCTCGTCGAAGAAAAGGTCCCCGGCAGCCGAGCCCTCGTCGAAGAAAAGGTCCCCGGCAGCCGAGCCCTCGTCGAATATTTTTTCTTCGGCAGCCGAGCCCTCGTCGAATATTTTTTCTTCGGCAGCCGAGCCCTCGTCGAATATTTTTTCTTCGGCAGCCGAGCCCTCGTCGAAGAAAAGGTCCCCGGCAGCCGAGCCCTCGTCGAAGAAAAGGTCCCCGGCAGCCGAGCCCTCGTCGAAGAAAAGGTCCCCGGCAGCCGAGCCCTCGTCGAATATTTTTTCTTCGGCAGCCGAGCCCTCGTCGAATATTTTTTCTTCGGCAGCCGAGCCCTCGTCGAATATTTTTTCTTCGGCAGCCGAGCCCTCGTCGAAGAAAAGGTCCCCGGCAGCCGAGCCCTCGTCGAAGAAAAGGTCCCCGGCAGCCGAGCCCTCGTCGAAGAAAAGGTCCCCGGCAGCCGAGCCGTCGTCGAAGAAAAGGTCCCCGGCAGCCGAGCCCTCGTCGAATATTTTTTCTTCGGCAGCCGAGCCCTCGTCGAATATTTTTTCTTCGGCAGCCGAGCCCTCGTCGAAGAAAAGGTCCCCGGCAGCCGAGCCCTCGTCGAAGAAAAGGTCCCCGGCAGCCGAGCCCTCGTCGAAGAAAAGGTCCCCGGCAGCCGAGCCCTCGTCGAAGAAAAGGTCCCCGGCAGCCGAGCCCTCGTCGAAGAAAAGGTCCCCGGCAGCCGAGCCCTCGTCGAATATTTTTTCTTCGGCAGCCGAGCCCTCGTCGAATATTTTTTCTTCGGCAGCCGAGCCCTCGTCGAAGAAAAGGTCCCCGGCAGCCGAGCCCTCGTCGAAGAAAAGGTCCCCGGCAGCCGAGCCCTCGTCGAAGAAAAGGTCCCCGGCAGCCGAGCCCTCGTCGAATATTTTTTCTTCGGCAGCCGAGCCCTCGTCGAATATTTTTTCTTCGGCAGCCGAGCCCTCGTCGAATATTTTTTCTTCGGCAGCCGAGCCCTCGTCGAAGAAAAGGTCCCCGGCAGCCGAGCCCTCGTCGAAGAAAAGGTCCCCGGCAGCCGAGCCCTCGTCGAAGAAAAGGTCCCCGGCAGCCGAGCCCTCGTCGAAGAAAAGGTCCCGGCAGCCGAGCCCTCGTCGAATATTTTTTCTTCGGCAGCCGAGCCCTCGTCGAATATTTTTTCTTCGGCAGCCGAGCCCTCGTCGAATATTTTTTCTTCGGCAGCCGAGCCCTCGTCGAAGAAAAGGTCCCCGGCAGCCGAGCCCTCGTCGAAGAAAAGGTCCCCGGCAGCCGAGCCCTCGTCGAAGAAAAGGTCCCCGGCAGCCGAGCCCTCGTCGAAGAAAAGGTCCCCGGCAGCCGAGCCCTCGTCGAAGAAAAGGTCCCCGGCAGCCGAGCCCTCGTCGAAGAAAAGGTCCCCGGCAGCCGAGCCCTCGTCGAAGAAAAGGTCCCCGGCAGCCGAGCCCTCGTCGAAGAAAAGGTCCCCGGCAGCCGAGCCCTCGTCGAAGAAAAGGTCCCCGGCAGCCGAGCCCTCGTCGAATATTTTTTCTTCGGCAGCCGAGCCCTCGTCGAAGAAAAGGTCCCCGGCAGCCGAGCCCTCGTCGAAGAAAAGGTCCCCGGCAGCCGAGCCCTCGTCGAAGAAAAGGTCCCCGGCAGCCGAGCCCTCGTCGAATATTTTTTCTTCGGCAGCCGAGCCCTCGTCGAAGAAAAGGTCCCCGGCAGCCGAGCCCTCGTCGAAGAAAAGGTCCCCGGCAGCCGAGCCCTCGTCGAAGAAAAGGTCCCCGGCAGCCGAGCCCTCGTCGAAGAAAAGGTCCCCGGCAGCCGAGCCCTCGTCGAATATTTTTTCTTCGGCAGCCGAGCCCTCGTCGAAGAAAAGGTCCCCGGCAGCCGAGCCCTCGTCGAAGAAAAGGTCCCCGGCAGCCGAGCCCTCGTCGAAGAAAAGGTCCCGGCAGCCGAGCCCTCGTCGAAGAAAAGGTCCCCGGCAGCCGAGCCCTCGTCGAAGAAAAGGTCCCCGGCAGCCGAGCCCTCGTCGAAGAAAAGGTCCCCGGCAGCCGAGCCCTCGTCGAAGAAAAGGTCCCCGGCAGCCGAGCCCTCGTCGAAGAAAAGGTCCCCGGCAGCCGAGACCTCGTCGAAGAAAAGGTCCCCGGCAGCCGAGCCCTCGTCGAAGAAAAGGTCCCCGGCAGCCGAGCCCTCGTCGAATATTTTTTCTTCGGCAGCCGAGCCCTCGTCGAATATTTTTTCTTCGGCAGCCGAGCCCTCGTCGAAGAAAAGGTCCCCGGCAGCCGAGCCCTCGTCGAATATTTTTTCTTCGGCAGCCGAGCCCTCGTCGAATATTTTTTCTTCGGCAGCCGAGCCCTCGTCGAAGAAAAGGTCCCCGGCAGCCGAGCCCTCGTCGAATATTTTTTCTTCGGCAGCCGAGCCCTCGTCGAATATTTTTTCTTCGGCAGCCGAGCCCTCGTCGAAGAAAAGGTCCCCGGCAGCCGAGCCCTCGTCGAATATTTTTTCTTCGGCAGCCGAGCCCTCGTCGAAGAAAAGGTCCCCGGCAGCCGAGCCCTCGTCGAAGAAAAGGTCCCCGGCAGCCGAGCCCTCGTCGAAGAAAAGGTCCCCGGCAGCCGAGCCCTCGTCGAAGAAAAGGTCCCCGGCAGCCGAGCCCTCGTCGAAGAAAAGGTCCCCGGCAGCCGAGCCCTCGTCGAAGAAAAGGTCCCCGGCAGCCGAGCCCTCGTCGAATATTTTTTCTTCGGCAGCCGAGCCCTCGTCGAAGAAAAGGTCCCCGGCAGCCGAGCCCTCGTCGAATATTTTTTCTTCGGCAGCCGAGCCCTCGTCGAAGAAAAGGTCCCCGGCAGCCGAGCCCTCGTCGAAGAAAAGGTCCCCGGCAGCCGAGCCCTCGTCGAATATTTTTTCTTCGGCAGCCGAGCCCTCGTCGAAGAAAAGGTCCCCGGCAGCCGAGCCCTCGTCGAATATTTTTTCTTCGGCAGCCGAGCCCTCGTCGAAGAAAAGGTCCCCGGCAGCCGAGCCCTCGTCGAATATTTTTTCTTCGGCAGCCGAGCCCTCGTCGAAGAAAAGGTCCCCGGCAGCCGAGCCCTCGTCGAATATTTTTTCTTCGGCAGCCGAGCCCTCGTCGAAGAAAAGGTCCCCGGCAGCCGAGCCCTCGTCGAATATTTTTTCTTCGGCAGCCGAGCCCTCGTCGAAGAAAAGGTCCCCGGCAGCCGAGCCCTCGTCGAAGAAAAGGTCCCCGGCAGCCGAGCCCTCGTCGAATATTTTTTCTTCGGCAGCCGAGCCCTCGTCGAAGAAAAGGTCCCCGGCAGCCGAGCCCTCGTCGAATATTTTTTCTTCGGCAGCCGAGCCCTCGTCGAAGAAAAGGTCCCCGGCAGCCGAGCCCTCGTCGAAGAAAAGGTCCCCGGCAGCCGAGCCCTCGTCGAATATTTTTTCTTCGGCAGCCGAGCCCTCGTCGAAGAAAAGGTCCCCGGCAGCCGAGCCCTCGTCGAAGAAAAGGTCCCCGGCAGCCGAGCCCTCGTCGAATATTTTTTCTTCGGCAGCCGAGCCCTCGTCGAAGAAAAGGTCCCCGGCAGCCGAGCCCTCGTCGAATATTTTTTCTTCGGCAGCCGAGCCCTCGTCGAAGAAAAGGTCCCCGGCAGCCGAGCCCTCGTCGAATATTTTTTCTTCGGCAGCCGAGCCCTCGTCGAAGAAAAGGTCCCCGGCAGCCGAGCCCTCGTCGAAGAAAAGGTCCCCGGCAGCCGAGCCCTCGTCGAATATTTTTTCTTCGGCAGCCGAGCCCTCGTCGAAGAAAAGGTCCCCGGCAGCCGAGCCCTCGTCGAAGAAAAGGTCCCCGGCAGCCGAGCCCTCGTCGAATATTTTTTCTTCGGCAGCCGAGCCCTCGTCGAAGAAAAGGTCCCCGGCAGCCGAGCCCTCGTCGAAGAAAAGGTCCCCGGCAGCCGAGCCCTCGTCGAAGAAAAGGTCCCCGGCAGCCGAGCCCTCGTCGAATATTTTTTCTTCGGCAGCCGAGCCCTCGTCGAAGAAAAGGTCCCCGGCAGCCGAGCCCTCGTCGAATATTTTTTCTTCGGCAGCCGAGCCCTCGTCGAAGAAAAGGTCCCCGGCAGCCGAGCCCTCGTCGAATATTTTTCTTCGGCAGCCGAGCCCTCGTCGAAGAAAAGGTCCCCGGCAGCCGAGCCCTCGTCGAAGAAAAGGTCCCCGGCAGCCGAGCCCTCGTCGAATATTTTTTCTTCGGCAGCCGAGCCCTCGTCGAAGAAAAGGTCCCCGGCAGCCGAGCCCTCGTCGAATATTTTTTCTTCGGCAGCCGAGCCCTCGTCGAAGAAAAGGTCCCCGGCAGCCGAGCCCTCGTCGAAGAAAAGGTCCCCGGCAGCCGAGCCCTCGTCGAATATTTTTTCTTCGGCAGCCGAGCCCTCGTCGAAGAAAAGGTCCCCGGCAGCCGAGCCCTCGTCGAAGAAAAGGTCCCCGGCAGCCGAGCCCTCGAATATTTTTTCTTCGGCAGCCGAGCCCTCGTCGAAGAAAAGGTCCCCGCAGCCGAGCCCTCGTCGAATTTTTTCTTCGGCAGCCGAGCCCTCGTCGAAGAAAAGGTCCCCGGCAGCCGAGCCCTCGTCGAAGAAAAGGTCCCCGGCAGCCGAGCCCCTCGTCGAATATTTTTTCTTCGGCAGCCGAGCCCTCGTCGAAGAAAAGGTCCCCGGCAGCCGAGCCCTCGTCGAAGAAAAGGTCCCCGGCAGCCGAGCCCTCGTCGAATATTTTTTCTTCGGCAGCCGAGCCCTCGTCGAAGAAAAGGTCCCCGGCAGCCGAGCCCTCGTCGAAGAAAAGGTCCCCGGCAGCCGAGCCCTCGTCGAATATTTTTTCTTCGGCAGCCGAGCCCTCGTCGAAGAAAAAGGTCACCGGCAGCCGAGCCCTCGTCGAAGAAAAGGTCCCCGGCAGCCGAGCCCTCGTCGAATATTTTTTCTTCGGCAGCCGAGCCCTCGTCGAAGAAAAGGTCCCCGGCAGCCGAGCCCCTCGTCGAATATTTTTTCTTCGGCAGCCGAGCCCTCGTCGAAGAAAAGGTCCCCGGCAGCCGAGCCCTCGTCGAATATTTTTTCTTCGGCAGCCGAGCCCTCGTCGAAGAAAAGGTCCCCGGCAGCCGAGCCCTCGTCGAAGAAAAGGTCCCCGGCAGCCGAGCCCTCGTTGAAGAAAAGGTCCCCGGCAGCCGAGCCCTCGTCGAATATTTTTTCTTCGGCAGCCGAGCCCTCGTCGAAGAAAAGGTCCCCGGCAGCCGAGCCCTCGTCGAATATTTTTTCTTCGGCAGCCGAGCCCTCGTCGAAGAAAAGGTCCCCGGCAGCCGAGCCCTCGTCGAAGAAAAGGTCCCCGGCAGCCGAGCCCTCGTCGAATACTTTTCTTCGGCAGCCGAGCCCTCGTCGAAGAAAAGGTCCCCGGCAGCCGAGCCCTCGTCGAAGAAAAGGTCCCCGGCAGCCGAGCCCTCGTCGAATATTTTTTCTTCGGCAGCCGAGCCCTCGTCGAAGAAAAGGTCCCCGGCAGCCGAGCCCTCGTCGAAGAAAAGGTCCCCGGCAGCCGAGCCCTCGTCGAAGAAAAGGTCCCCGGCAGCCGAGCCCTCGTCGAATATTTTTTCTTCGGCAGCCGAGCCCTCGTCGAATATTTTTTCTTCGGCAGCCGAGCCCTCGTCGAATATTTTTTCTTCGGCAGCCGAGCCCTCGTCGAAGAAAAGGTCCCCGGCAGCCGAGCCCTCGTCGAAGAAAAGGTCCCCGGCAGCCGAGCCCTCGTCGAATATTTTTTCTTCGGCAGCCGAGCCCTCGTCGAAGAAAAGGTCCCCGGCAGCCGAGCCCTCGTCGAAGAAAAGGTCCCCGGCAGCCGAGCCCTCGTCGAATATTTTTTCTTCGGCAGCCGAGCCCTCGTCGAATATTTTTTCTTCGGCAGCCGAGCCCTCGTCGAATATTTTTTCTTCGGCAGCCGAGCCCTCGTCGAAGAAAAGGTCCCCGGCAGCCGAGCCCTCGTCGAAGAAAAGGTCCCCGGCAGCCGAGCCCTCGTCGAAGAAAAGGTCCCCGGCAGCCGAGCCCTCGTCGAAGAAAAAGGTCCCCGGCAGCCGAGCCCTCGTCGAATATTTTTTCTTCGGCAGCCGAGCCCTCGTCGAATATTTTTTCTTCGGCAGCCGAGCCCTCGTCGAATATTTTTTCTTCGGCAGCCGAGCCCTCGTCGAAGAAAAGGTCCCCGGCAGCCGAGCCCTCGTCGAAGAAAAGGTCCCCGGCAGCCGAGCCCTCGTCGAATATTTTTTCTTCGGCAGCCGAGCCCTCGTCGAAGAAAAGGTCCCCGGCAGCCGAGCCCTCGTCGAAGAAAAGGTCCCCGGCAGCCGAGCCCTCGTCGAAGAAAAGGTCCCCGGCAGCCGAGCCCTCGTCGAATATATTTTCTTCGGCAGCCGAGCCCTCGTCGAATATTTTTTCTTCGGCAGCCGAGCCCTCGTCGAAGAAAAGGTCCCCGGCAGCCGAGCCCTCGTCGAAGAAAAGGTCCCCGGCAGCCGAGCCCTCGTCGAAGAAAAGGTCCCCGGCAGCCGAGCCCTCGTCGAAGAAAAGGTCCCCGGCAGCCGAGCCCTCGTCGAATATTTTTTCTTCGGCAGCCGAGCCCTCGTCGAATATTTTTTCTTCGGCAGCCGAGCCCTCGTCGAATATTTTTTCTTCGGCAGCCGAGCCCTCGTCGAAGAAAAGGTCCCCGGCAGCCGAGCCCTCGTCGAATATTTTTTCTTCGGCAGCCGAGCCCTCGTCGAAGAAAAGGTCCCCGGCAGCCGAGCCCTCATCGAAGAAAAGGTCCCCGGCAGCCGAGCCCTCGTCGAATATTTTTTCTTCGGCAGCCGAGCCCTCGTCGAAGAAAAGGTCCCCGGCAGCCGAGCCCTCGTCGAATATTTTTTCTTCGGCAGCCGAGCCCTCGTCGAAGAAAAGGTCACCGGCAGCCGAGCCCTCGTCGAAGAAAAGGTCCCCGGCAGCCGAGCCCTCGTCGAATATTTTTTCTTCGGCAGCCGAGCCCTCGTCGAAGAAAAGGTCCCCGGCAGCCGAGCCCTCGTCGAATATTTTTTCTTCGGCAGCCGAGCCCTCGTCGAAGAAAAGGTCCCCGGCAGCCGAGCCCTCGTCGAATATTTTTTCTTCGGCAGCCGAGCCCTCGTCGAAGAAAAGGTCCCCGGCAGCCGAGCCCTCGTCGAAGAAAAGGTCCCCGGCAGCCGAGCCCTCGTTGAAGAAAAGGTCCCCGGCAGCCGAGCCCTCGTCGAATATTTTTTCTTCGGCAGCCGAGCCCTCGTCGAAGAAAAGGTCCCCGGCAGCCGAGCCCTCGTCGAATATTTTTTCTTCGGCAGCCGAGCCCTCGTCGAAGAAAAGGTCCCCGGCAGCCGAGCCCTCGTCGAAGAAAAGGTCCCCGGCAGCCGAGCCCTCGTCGAATACTTTTTCTTCGGCAGCCGAGCCCTCGTCGAAGAAAAGGTCCCCGGCAGCCGAGCCCTCGTCGAAGAAAAGGTCCCCGGCAGCCGAGCCCTCGTCGAATATTTTTTCTTCGGCAGCCGAGCCCTCGTCGAAGAAAAGGTCCCCGGCAGCCGAGCCCTCGTCGAAGAAAAGGTCCCCGGCAGCCGAGCCCTCGTCGAATATTTTTTCTTCGGCAGCCGAGCCCTCGTCGAATATTTTTTCTTCGGCAGCCGAGCCCTCGTCGAATATTTTTTCTTCGGCAGCCGAGCCCTCGTCGAAGAAAAGGTCCCCGGCAGCCGAGCCCTCGTCGAAGAAAAGGTCCCCGGCAGCCGAGCCCTCGTCGAATATTTTTTCTTCGGCAGCCGAGCCCTCGTCGAAGAAAAGGTCCCCGGCAGCCGAGCCCTCGTCGAAGAAAAGGTCCCCGGCAGCCGAGCCCTCGTCGAATATTTTTTCTTCGGCAGCCGAGCCCTCGTCGAATATTTTTTCTTCGGCAGCCGAGCCCTCGTCGAATATTTTTTCTTCGGCAGCCGAGCCCTCGTCGAAGAAAAGGTCCCCGGCAGCCGAGCCCTCGTCGAAGAAAAGGTCCCCGGCAGCCGAGCCCTCGTCGAAGAAAAGGTCCCCGGCAGCCGAGCCCTCGTCGAAGAAAAGGTCCCCGGCAGCCGAGCCCTCGTCGAAGAAAAGGTCCCCGGCAGCCGAGCCCTCGTCGAAGAAAAGGTCCCCGGCAGCCGAGCCCTCGTCGAATATTTTTTCTTCGGCAGCCGAGCCCTCGTCGAATATTTTTTCTTCGGCAGCCGAGCCCTCGTCGAATATTTTTTCTTCGGCAGCCGAGCCCTCGTCGAAGAAAAGGTCCCCGGCAGCCGAGCCCTCGTCGAAGAAAAGGTCCCCGGCAGCCGAGCCCTCGTCGAATATTTTTTCTTCGGCAGCCGAGCCCTCGTCGAAGAAAAGGTCCCCGGCAGCCGAGCCCTCGTCGAAGAAAAGGTCCCCGGCAGCCGAGCCCTCGTCGAAGAAAAGGTCCCCGGCAGCCGAGCCCTCGTCGAATATTTTTTCTTCGGCAGCCGAGCCCTCGTCGAATATTTTTTCTTCGGCAGCCGAGCCCTCGTCGAAGAAAAGGTCCCCGGCAGCCGAGCCCTCGTCGAAGAAAAGGTCCCCGGCAGCCGAGCCCTCGTCGAAGAAAAGGTCCCCGGCAGCCGAGCCCTCGTCGAAGAAAAGGTCCCCGGCAGCCGAGCCCTCGTCGAAGAAAAGGTCCCCGGCAGCCGAGCCCTCGTCGAATATTTTTTCTTCGGCAGCCGAGCCCTCGTCGAATATTTTTTCTTCGGCAGCCGAGCCCTCGTCGAATATTTTTTCTTCGGCAGCCGAGCCCTCGTCGAAGAAAAGGTCCCCGGCAGCCGAGCCCTCGTCGAAAAAAAGGTCCCCGGCAGCCGAGCCCTCGTCGAATATTTTTTCTTCGGCAGCCGAGCCCTCGTCGAAGAAAAGGTCCCCGGCAGCCGAGCCCTCGTCGAAGAAAAGGTCCCCGGCAGCCGAGCCCTCGTCGAATATTTTTTCTTCGGCAGCCGAGCCCTCGTCGAATATTTTTTCTTCGGCAGCCGAGCCCTCGTCGAAGAAAAGGTCCCCGGCAGCCGAGCCCTCGTCGAAGAAAAGGTCCCCGGCAGCCGAGCCCTCGTCGAAGAAAGGTCCCCGGCAGCCGAGCCCTCGTCGAATATTTTTTCTTCGGCAGCCGAGCCCTCGTCGAATATTTTTTCTTCGGCAGCCGAGCCCTCGTCGAAGAAAAGGTCCCTGGCAGCCGAGCCCTCGTCGAAGAAAAGGTCCCCGGCAGCCGAGCCCCTCGTCGAATATTTTTTCTTCGGCAGCCGAGCCCTCGTCGAAGAAAAGGTCCCCGGCAGCCGAGCCCTCGTCGAAGAAAAGGTCCCCGGCAGCCGAGCCCTCGTCGAAGAAAAGGTCCCCGGCAGCCGAGCCCTCGTCGAATATTTTTTCTTCGGCAGCCGAGCCCTCGTCGAATATTTTTTCTTCGGCAGCCGAGCCCTCGTCGAAGAAAAGGTCCCCGGCAGCCGAGCCCTCGTCGAAGAAAAGGTCCCCGGCAGCCGAGCCCTCGTCGAATATTTTTTCTTCGGCAGCCGAGCCCTCGTCGAATATTTTTTCTTCGGCAGCCGAGCCCTCGTCGAAGAAAAGGTCCCCGGCAGCCGAGCCCTCGTCGAATATTTTTTCTTCGGCAGCCGAGCCCTCGTCGAATATTTTTTCTTCGGCAGCCGAGCCCTCGTCGAATATTTTTTCTTCGGCAGCCGAGCCCTCGTCAAAGAAAAGGTCCCCGGCAGCCGAGCCCTCGTCGAAGAAAAGGTCCCCGGCAGCCGAGCCCTCGTCGAATATTTTTTCTTCGGCAGCCGAGCCCTCGTCGAAGAAAAGGTCCCCGGCAGCCGAGCCCTCGTCGAAGAAAAGGTCCCCGGCAGCCGAGCCCTCGTCGAAGAAAAGGTCCCCGGCAGCCGAGCCCTCGTCGAAGAAAAGGTCCCCGGCAGCCGAGCCCTCGTCGAATATTTTTTCTTCGGCAGCCGAGCCCTCGTCGAAGAAAAGGTCCCCGGCAGCCGAGCCCTCGTCGAAGAAAAGGTCCCCGGCAGCCGAGCCCTCGTCGAATATTTTTTCTTCGGCAGCCGAGCCCTCGTCGAAGAAAAGGTCCCCGGCAGCCGAGCCCTCGTCGAATATTTTTTCTTCGGCAGCCGAGCCCTCGTCGAAGAAAAGGTCCCCGGCAGCCGAGCCCTCGTCGAAGAAAAGGTCCCCGGCAGCCGAGCCCTCGTCGAAGAAAAGGTCCCCGGCAGCCGAGCCCTCGTCGAATATTTTTTCTTCGGCAGCCGAGCCCTCGTCGAAGAAAAGGTCCCCGGCAGCCGAGCCCTCGTCGAAGAAAAGGTCCCCGGCAGCCGAGCCCTCGTCGAAGAAAAGGTCCCCGGCAGCCGAGCCCTCGTCGAAGAAAAGGTCCCCGGCAGCCGAGCCCTCGTCGAAGAAAAGGTCCCCGGCAGCCGAGCCCTCGTCGAAGAAAAGGTCCCCGGCAGCCGAGCCCTCGTCGAATATTTTTTCTTCGGCAGCCGAGCCCTCGTCGAAGAAAAGGTCCCCGGCAGCCGAGCCCTCGTCGAAGAAAAGGTCCCCGGCAGCCGAGCCCTCGTCGAAGAAAAGGTCCCCGGCAGCCGAGCCCTCGTCGAATATTTTTTCTTCGGCAGCCGAGCCCTCGTCGAAGAAAAGGTCCCCGGCAGCCGAGCCCTCGTCGAAGAAAAGGTCCCCGGCAGCCGAGCCCTCGTCGAATATTTTTTCTTCGGCAGCCGAGCCCTCGTCGAAGAAAAGGTCCCCGGCAGCCGAGCCCTCGTCGAAGAAAAGGTCCCCGGCAGCCGAGCCCTCGTCGAATAATTTTTCTTCGGCAGCCGAGCCCTCGTCGAAGAAAAGGTCCCCGGCAGCCGAGCCCTCGTCGAAGAAAAGGTCCCCGGCAGCCGAGCCCTCGTCGAAGAAAAGGTCCCCGGCAGCCGAGCCCTCGTCGAAGAAAAGGTCCCCGGCAGCCGAGCCCTCGTCGAATATTTTTTCTTCGGCAGCCGAGCCCTCGTCGAAGAAAAGGTCCCCGGCAGCCGAGCCCTCGTCGAAGAAAAGGTCCCCGGCAGCCGAGCCCTCGTCGAAGAAAAGGTCCCCGGCAGCCGAGCCCTCGTCGAAGAAAAGGTCCCCGGCAGCCGAGCCCTCGTCGAAGAAAAGGTCCCCGGCAGCCGAGCCCTCGTCGAAGAAAAGGTCCCCGGCAGCCGAGCCCTCGTCGAAGAAAAGGTCCCCGGCAGCCGAGCCCTCGTCGAAGAAAAGGTCCCCGGCAGCCGAGCCCTCGTCGAAGAAAAGGTCCCCGGCAGCCGAGCCCTCGTCGAAGAAAAGGTCCCCGGCAGCCGAGCCCTCGTCGAAGAAAAGGTCCCCGGCAGCCGAGCCCTCGTCGAAGAAAAGGTCCCCGGCAGCCGAGCCCTCGTCGAAGAAAAGGTCCCCGGCAGCCGAGCCCTCGTCGAAGAAAAGGTCCCCGGCAGCCGAGCCCTCGTCGAAGAAAAGGTCCCCGGCAGCCGAGCCCTCGTCGAAGAAAAGGTCCCCGGCAGCCGAGCCCTCGTCGAAGAAAAGGTCCCCGGCAGCCGAGCCCTCGTCGAAGAAAAGGTCCCCGGCAGCCGAGCCCTCGTCGAAGAAAAGGTCCCCGGCAGCCGAGCCCTCGTCGAAGAAAAGGTCCCCGGCAGCCGAGCCCTCGTCGAAGAAAAGGTCCCCGGCAGCCGAGCCCTCGTCGAAGAAAAGGTCCCCGGCAGCCGAGCCCTCGTCGAATATTTTTTCTTCGGCAGCCGAGCCCTCGTCGAAGAAAAGGTCCCCGGCAGCCGAGCCCTCGTCGAAGAAAAGGTCCCCGGCAGCCGAGCCCTCGTCGAAGAAAAGGTCCCCGGCAGCCGAGCCCTCGTCGAAGAAAAGGTCCCCGGCAGCCGAGCCCTCGTCGAAGAAAAGGTCCCCGGCAGCCGAGCCCTCGTCGAATATTTTTTCTTCGGCAGCCGAGCCCTCGTCGAAGAAAAGGTCCCCGGCAGCCGAGCCCTCGTCGAAGAAAAGGTCCCCGGCAGCCGAGCCCTCGTCGAAGAAAAGGTCCCCGGCAGCCGAGCCCTCGTCGAAGAAAAGGTCCCCGGCAGCCGAGCCCTCGTCGAATATTTTTTCTTCGGCAGCCGAGCCCTCGTCGAAGAAAAGGTCCCCGGCAGCCGAGCCCTCGTCGAAGAAAAGGTCCCCGGCAGCCGAGCCCTCGTCGAAGAAAAGGTCCCCGGCAGCCGAGCCCTCGTCGAAGAAAAGGTCCCCGGCAGCCGAGCCCTCGTCGAAGAAAAGGTCCCCGGCAGCCGAGCCCTCGTCGAATATTTTTTCTTCGGCAGCCGAGCCCCTCGTCGAAGAAAAGGTCCCCGGCAGCCGAGCCCTCGTCGAAGAAAAGGTCCCCGGCAGCCGAGCCCTCGTCGATATTTTTTCTTCGGCAGCCGAGCCCTCGTCGAAGAAAAGGTCCCCGGCAGCCGAGCCCTCGTCGAAGAAAAGGTCCCCGGCAGCCGAGCCCTCGTCGAAGAAAAGGTCCCCGGCAGCCGAGCCCTCGTCGAAGAAAAGGTCCCCGGCAGCCGAGCCCTCGTCGAATATTTTTTCTTCGGCAGCCGAGCCCTCGTCGAAGAAAAGGTCCCCGGCAGCCGAGCCCTCGTCGAAGAAAAGGTCCCCGGCAGCCGAGCCCTCGTCGAAGAAAAGGTCCCCGGCAGCCGAGCCCTCGTCGAAGAAAAGGTCCCCGGCAGCCGAGCCCTCGTCGAATATTTTTTCTTCGGCAGCCGAGCCCTCGTCGAAGAAAAGGTCCCCGGCAGCCGAGCCCTCGTCGAAGAAAAGGTCCCCGGCAGCCGAGCCCTCGTCGAATATTTTTTCTTCGGCAGCCGAGCCCTCGTCGAAGAAAAGGTCCCCGGCAGCCGAGCCCTCGTCGAAGAAAAGGTCCCCGGCAGCCGAGCCCTCGTCGAAGAAAAGGTCCCCGGCAGCCGAGCCCTCGTCGAAGAAAAGGTCCCCGGCAGCCGAGCCCTCGTCGAATATTTTTTCTTCGGCAGCCGAGCCCTCGTCGAAGAAAAGGTCCCCGGCAGCCGAGCCCTCGTCGAAGAAAAGGTCCCCGGCAGCCGAGCCCTCGTCGAAGAAAAGGTCCCCGGCAGCCGAGCCCTCGTCGAAGAAAAGGTCCCCCGGCAGCCGAGCCCTCGTCGAAGAAAAGGTCCCCGGCAGCCGAGCCCTCGTCGAATATTTTTTCTTCGGCAGCCGAGCCCTCGTCGAAGAAAAGGTCCCCGGCAGCCGAGCCCTCGTCGAAGAAAAGGTCCCCGGCAGCCGAGCCCTCGTCGAAGAAAAGGTCCCCGGCAGCCGAGCCCTCGTCGAAGAAAAGGTCCCCGGCAGCCGAGCCCTCGTCGAATATTTTTTCTTCGGCAGCCGAGCCCTCGTCGAAGAAAAGGTCCCCGGCAGCCGAGCCCTCGTCGAAGAAAAGGTCCCCGGCAGCCGAGCCCTCGTCGAAGAAAAGGTCCCCGGCAGCCGAGCCCTCGTCGAATATTTTTTCTTCGGCAGCCGAGCCCTCGTCGAAGAAAGGTCCCCGGCAGCCGAGCCCTCGTCGAAGAAAAGGTCCCCGGCAGCCGAGCCCTCGTCGAAGAAAAGGTCCCCGGCAGCCGAGCCCTCGTCGAAGAAAAGGTCCCCGGCAGCCGAGCCCTCGTCGAAGAAAAGGTCCCCGGCAGCCGAGCCCTCGTCGAATATTTTTCTTCGGCAGCCGAGCCCTCGTCGAAGAAAAGGTCCCCGGCAGCCGAGCCCTCGTCGAAGAAAAGGTCCCCGGCAGCCGAGCCCTCGTCGAATATTTTTTCTTCGGCAGCCGAGCCCTCGTCGAAGAAAAGGTCCCCGGCAGCCGAGCCCTCGTCGAAGAAAAGGTCCCCGGCAGCCGAGCCCTCGTCGAAGAAAAGGTCCCCGGCAGCCGAGCCCTCGTCGAAGAAAAGGTCCCCGGCAGCCGAGCCCTCGTCGAAGAAAAGGTCCCCGGCAGCCGAGCCCTCGTCGAATATTTTTTCTTCGGCAGCCGAGCCCTCGTCGAAGAAAAGGTCCCCGGCAGCCGAGCCCTCGTCGAAGAAAAGGTCCCCGGCAGCCGAGCCCTCGTCGAAGAAAAGGTCCCCGGCAGCCGAGCCCTCGTCGAAGAAAAGGTCCCCGGCAGCCGAGCCCTCGTCGAATATTTTTTCTTCGGCAGCCGAGCCCTCGTCGAAGAAAAGGTCCCCGGCAGCCGAGCCCTCGTCGAAGAAAAGGTCCCCGGCAGCCGAGCCCTCGTCGAATATTTTTTCTTCGGCAGCCGAGCCCTCGTCGAAGAAAAGGTCCCCGGCAGCCGAGCCCTCGTCGAAGAAAAGGTCCCCGGCAGCCGAGCCCTCGTCGAAGAAAAGGTCCCCGGCAGCCGAGCCCTCGTCGAAGAAAAGGTCCCCGGCAGCCGAGCCCTCGTCGAAGAAAAGGTCCCCGGCAGCCGAGCCCTCGTCGAAGAAAAGGTCCCCGGCAGCCGAGCCCTCGTCGAATATTTTTTCTTCGGCAGCCGAGCCCTCGTCGAAGAAAAGGTCCCCGGCAGCCGAGCCCTCGTCGAAGAAAAGGTCCCCGGCAGCCGAGCCCTCGTCGAAGAAAAGGTCCCCGGCAGCCGAGCCCTCGTCGAAGAAAAGGTCCCCGGCAGCCGAGCCCTCGTCGAATATTTTTTCTTCGGCAGCCGAGCCCTCGTCGAAGAAAAGGTCCCCGGCAGCCGAGCCCTCGTCGAAGAAAAGGTCCCCAGCAGCCGAGCCCTCGTCGAAGAAAAGGTCCCCGGCAGCCGAGCCCTCGTCGAAGAAAAGGTCCCCCGGCAGCCGAGCCCTCGTCGAATATTTTTTCTTCGGCAGCCGAGCCCTCGTCGAAGAAAAGGTCCCCGGCAGCCGAGCCCTCGTCGAAGAAAAGGTCCCCGGCAGCCGAGCCCTCGTCGAATATTTTTTCTTCGGCAGCCGAGCCCTCGTCGAAGAAAAGGTCCCCGGCAGCCGAGCCCTCGTCGAATATTTTTTCTTCGGCAGCCGAGCCCTCGTCGAAGAAAAGGTCCCCGGCAGCCGAGCCCTCGTCGAAGAAAAGGTCCCCGGCAGCCGAGCCCTCGTCGAATATTTTTTCTTCGGCAGCCGAGCCCTCGTCGAAGAAAAGGTCCCCGGCAGCCGAGCCCTCGTCGAAGAAAAGGTCCCCGGCAGCCGAGCCCTCGTCGAATATTTTTTCTTCGGCAGCCGAGCCCTCGTCGAAGAAAAGGTCCCCGGCAGCCGAGCCCTCGTCGAAGAAAAGGTCCCCGGCAGCCGAGCCCTCGTCGAAGAAAAGGTCCCCGGCAGCCGAGCCCTCGTCGAAGAAAAGGTCCCCGGCAGCCGAGCCCTCGTCGAAGAAAAGGTCCCCGGCAGCCGAGCCCTCGTCGAAGAAAAAGGTCCCCGGCAGCCGAGCCCTCGTCGAATATTTTTTCTTCGGCAGCCGAGCCCTCGTCGAAGAAAAGGTCCCCGGCAGCCGAGCCCTCGTCGAAGAAAAGGTCCCCGGCAGCCGAGCCCTCGTCGAAGAAAAGGTCCCCGGCAGCCGAGCCCTCGTCGAAGAAAAGGTCCCCGGCAGCCGAGCCCTCGTCGAATATTTTTTCTTCGGCAGCCGAGCCCTCGTCGAAGAAAAGGTCCCCGGCAGCCGAGCCCTCGTCGAAGAAAAGGTCCCCGGCAGCCGAGCCCCTCGTCGAAGAAAAGGTCCCCGGCAGCCGAGCCCTCGTCGAAGAAAAGGTCCCCGGCAGCCGAGCCCTCGTCGAATATTTTTTCTTCGGCAGCCGAGCCCTCGTCGAAGAAAAGGTCCCCGGCAGCCGAGCCCTCGTCGAAGAAAAGGTCCCCGGCAGCCGAGCCCTCGTCGAATATTTTTTCTTCGGCAGCCGAGCCCTCGTCGAAGAAAAGGTCCCCGGCAGCCGAGCCCTCGTCGAATATTTTTTCTTCGGCAGCCGAGCCCTCGTCGAAGAAAAGGTCCCCGGCAGCCGAGCCCTCGTCGAAGAAAAGGTCCCCGGCAGCCGAGCCCTCGTCGAATATTTTTTCTTCGGCAGCCGAGCCCTCGTCGAAGAAAAGGTCCCCGGCAGCCGAGCCCTCGTCGAAGAAAAGGTCCCCGGCAGCCGAGCCCTCGTCGAAGAAAAGGTCCCCGGCAGCCGAGCCCTCGTCGAAGAAAAGGTCCCCGGCAGCCGAGCCCTCGTCGAAGAAAAGGTCCCCGGCAGCCGAGCCCTCGTCGAAGAAAAGGTCCCCGGCAGCCGAGCCCTCGTCGAAGAAAAGGTCCCCGGCAGCCGAGCCCTCGTCGAAGAAAAGGTCCCCGGCAGCCGAGCCCTCGTCGAAGAAAAGGTCCCCGGCAGCCGAGCCCTCGTCGAAGAAAAGGTCCCCGGCAGCCGAGCCCTCGTCGAAGAAAAGGTCCCCGGCAGCCGAGCCCTCGTCGAAGAAAAGGTCCCCGGCAGCCGAGCCCTCGTCGAATATTTTTTCTTCGGCAGCCGAGCCCTCGTCGAAGAAAAGGTCCCCGGCAGCCGAGCCCTCGTCGAAGAAAAGGTCCCCGGCAGCCGAGCCCTCGTCGAAGAAAAGGTCCCCGGCAGCCGAGCCCTCGTCGAAGAAAAGGTCCCCGGCAGCCGAGCCCTCGTCGAAGAAAAGGTCCCCGGCAGCCGAGCCCTCGTCGAAGAAAAGGTCCCCGGCAGCCGAGCCCTCGTCGAAGAAAAGGTCCCCGGCAGCCGAGCCCTCGTCGAAGAAAAGGTCCCCGGCAGCCGAGCCCTCGTCGAAGAAAAGGTCCCCGGCAGCCGAGCCCTCGTCGAAGAAAAGGTCCCCGGCAGCCGAGCCCTCGTCGAAGAAAAGGTCCCCGGCAGCCGAGCCCTCGTCGAAGAAAAGGTCCCCGGCAGCCGAGCCCTCGTCGAAGAAAAGGTCCCCGGCAGCCGAGCCCTCGTCGAAGAAAAGGTCCCCGGCAGCCGAGCCCTCGTCGAATATTTTTTCTTCGGCAGCCGAGCCCTCGTCGAAGAAAAGGTCCCCGGCAGCCGAGCCCTCGTCGAAGAAAAGGTCCCCGGCAGCCGAGCCCTCGTCGAAGAAAAGGTCCCCGGCAGCCGAGCCCTCGTCGAAGAAAAGGTCCCCGGCAGCCGAGCCCTCGTCGAAGAAAAGGTCCCCGGCAGCCGAGCCCTCGTCGAATATTTTTTCTTCGGCAGCCGAGCCCTCGTCGAATATTTTTTCTTCGGCAGCCGAGCCCTCGTCGAAGAAAAGGTCCCCGGCAGCCGAGCCCTCGTCGAATATTTTTTCTTCGGCAGCCGAGCCCTCGTCGAAGAAAAGGTCCCCGGCAGCCGAGCCCTCGTCGAAGAAAAGGTCCCCGGCAGCCGAGCCCTCGTCGAAGAAAAGGTCCCCGGCAGCCGAGCCCTCGTCGAAGAAAAGGTCCCCGGCAGCCGAGCCCTCGTCGAAGAAAAGGTCCCCGGCAGCCGAGCCCTCGTCGAAGAAAAGGTCCCCGGCAGCCGAGCCCTCGTCGAATATTTTTTCTTCGGCAGCCGAGCCCTCGTCGAAGAAAAGGTCCCCGGCAGCCGAGCCCTCGTCGAAGAAAAGGTCCCCGGCAGCCGAGCCCTCGTCGAAGAAAAGGTCCCCGGCAGCCGAGCCCTCGTCGAATATTTTTTCTTCGGCAGCCGAGCCCTCGTCGAAGAAAAGGTCCCCGGCAGCCGAGCCCTCGTCGAAGAAAAGGTCCCCGGCAGCCGAGCCCTCGTCGAAGAAAAGGTCCCCGGCAGCCGAGCCCTCGTCGAAGAAAAGGTCCCCGGCAGCCGAGCCCTCGTCGAATATTTTTTCTTCGGCAGCCGAGCCCTCGTCGAAGAAAAGGTCCCCGGCAGCCGAGCCCTCGTCGAAGAAAAGGTCCCCGGCAGCCGAGCCCTCGTCGAATATTTTTTCTTCGGCAGCCGAGCCCTCGTCGAAGAAAAGGTCCCCGGCAGCCGAGCCCTCGTCGAAGAAAAGGTCCCCGGCAGCCGAGCCCTCGTCGAATATTTTTTCTTCGGCAGCCGAGCCCTCGTCGAAGAAAAGGTCCCCGGCAGCCGAGCCCTCGTCGAATATTTTTTCTTCGGCAGCCGAGCCCTCGTCGAAGAAAAGGTCCCCGGCAGCCGAGCCCTCGTCGAAGAAAAGGTCCCCGGCAGCCGAGCCCTCGTCGAAGAAAAGGTCCCCGGCAGCCGAGCCCTCGTCGAAGAAAAGGTCCCCGGCAGCCGAGCCCTCGTCGAAGAAAAGGTCCCCGGCAGCCGAGCCCTCGTCGAAGAAAAGGTCCCCGGCAGCCGAGCCCTCGTCGAAGAAAAGGTCCCCGGCAGCCGAGCCCTCGTCGAAGAAAAGGTCCCCGGCAGCCGAGCCCTCGTCGAATATTTTTTCTTCGGCAGCCGAGCCCTCGTCGAATATTTTTTCTTCGGCAGCCGAGCCCTCGTCGAAGAAAAGGTCCCCGGCAGCCGAGCCCTCGTCGAAGAAAAGGTCCCCGGCAGCCGAGCCCTCGTCGAAGAAAAGGTCCCCGGCAGCCGAGCCCTCGTCGAAGAAAAGGTCCCCGGCAGCCGAGCCCTCGTCGAAGAAAAGGTCCCCGGCAGCCGAGCCCTCGTCGAAGAAAAGGTCCCCGGCAGCCGAGCCCTCGTCGAAGAAAAGGTCCCCGGCAGCCGAGCCCTCGTCGAAGAAAAGGTCCCCGGCAGCCGAGCCCTCGTCGAAGAAAAGGTCCCCGGCAGCCGAGCCCTCGTCGAAGAAAAGGTCCCCGGCAGCCGAGCCCTCGTCGAAGAAAAGGTCCCCGGCAGCCGAGCCCTCGTCGAAGAAAAGGTCCCCGGCAGCCGAGCCCTCGTCGAAGAAAAGGTCCCCGGCAGCCGAGCCCTCGTCGAAGAAAAGGTCCCCGGCAGCCGAGCCCTCGTCGAAGAAAAGGTCCCCGGCAGCCGAGCCCTCGTCGAAGAAAAGGTCCCCGGCAGCCGAGCCCTCGTCGAATATTTTTTCTTCGGCAGCCGAGCCCTCGTCGAATATTTTTTCTTCGGCAGCCGAGCCCTCGTCGAAGAAAAGGTCCCCGGCAGCCGAGCCCTCGTCGAAGAAAAGGTCCCCGGCAGCCGAGCCCTCGTCGAAGAAAAGGTCCCCGGCAGCCGAGCCCTCGTCGAAGAAAAGGTCCCCGGCAGCCGAGCCCTCGTCGAATATTTTTTCTTCGGCAGCCGAGCCCTCGTCGAAGAAAAGGTCCCCGGCAGCCGAGCCCTCGTCGAAGAAAAGGTCCCCGGCAGCCGAGCCCTCGTCGAAGAAAAGGTCCCCGGCAGCCGAGCCCTCGTCGAAGAAAAGGTCCCCGGCAGCCGAGCCCTCGTCGAAGAAAAGGTCCCCGGCAGCCGAGCCCTCGTCGAATATTTTTTCTTCGGCAGCCGAGCCCTCGTCGAAGAAAAGGTCCCCGGCAGCCGAGCCCTCGTCGAAGAAAAGGTCCCCGGCAGCCGAGCCCTCGTCGAAGAAAAGGTCCCCGGCAGCCGAGCCCTCGTCGAAGAAAAGGTCCCCGGCAGCCGAGCCCTCGTCGAAGAAAAGGTCCCCGGCAGCCGAGCCCTCGTCGAATATTTTTTCTTCGGCAGCCGAGCCCTCGTCGAAGAAAAGGTCCCCGGCAGCCGAGCCCTCGTCGAAGAAAAGGTCCCCCGGCAGCCGAGCCCTCGTCGAAGAAAAGGTCCCCGGCAGCCGAGCCCTCGTCGAAGAAAAGGTCCCCGGCAGCCGAGCCCTCGTCGAATATTTTTTCTTCGGCAGCCGAGCCCTCGTCGAAGAAAAGGTCCCCGGCAGCCGAGCCCTCGTCGAAGAAAAGGTCCCCGGCAGCCGAGCCCTCGTCGAAGAAAAGGTCCCCGGCAGCCGAGCCCTCGTCGAAGAAAAGGTCCCCGGCAGCCGAGCCCTCGTCGAAGAAAAGGTCCCCGGCAGCCGAGCCCTCGTCGAAGAAAAGGTCCCCGGCAGCCGAGCCCTCGTCGAAGAAAAGGTCCCCGGCAGCCGAGCCCTCGTCGAATATTTTTTCTTCGGCAGCCGAGCCCTCGTCGAAGAAAAGGTCCCCGGCAGCCGAGCCCTCGTCGAAGAAAAGGTCCCCGGCAGCCGAGCCCTCGTCGAATATTTTTTCTTCGGCAGCCGAGCCCTCGTCGAAGAAAAGGTCCCCGGCAGCCGAGCCCTCGTCGAATATTTTTTTCTTCGGCAGCCGAGCCCTCGTCGAAGAAAAGGTCCCCGGCAGCCGAGCCCTCGTCGAAGAAAAGGTCCCCGGCAGCCGAGCCCTCGTCGAAGAAAAGGTCCCCGGCAGCCGAGCCCTCGTCGAATATTTTTTCTTCGGCAGCCGAGCCCTCGTCGAAGAAAAGGTCCCCGGCAGCCGAGCCCTC
>NW_026293396.1:0-25692 GCF_026419915.1 Harpia harpyja
GAGGGCTCGGCTGCCGAGGACCTTTTCTTCGACGAGGGCTCGGCTGCCGAAGAAAAAATTTTCGACGAGGGCTCGGCTGCCGAGGACCTTTTCTTCGACGAGGGCTCGGCTGCCGAGGACCTTTTCTTCGACGAGGGCTCGGCTGCCGAAGACCTTTTCTTCGACGAGGGCTCGGCTGCCGAAGAAAAAATTTTCGACGAGGGCTCAGCTGCCGAAGAAAAAATTTTCGACGAGGGCTCGGCTGCCGAGGACCTTTTCTTCGACGAGGGCTCGGCTGCCGAGGACCTTTTCTTCGACGAGGGCTCGGCTGCCGAAGAAAAATTTTCGACGAGGGCTCGGGCTGCCGAGGACCTTTTCTTCGACGAGGGCTCGGCTGCCGAGGACCTTTTCTTCGACGAGGGCTCGGCTGCCGAAGAAAAAATTTTCGACGAGGGCTCGGCTGCCGAGGACCTTTTCTTCGACGAGGGCTCGGCTGCCGAGGACCTTTTCTTCGACGAGGGCTCGGCTGCCGAAGAAAAAATTTTCGACGAGGGCTCGGCTGCCGAGACCTTTTCTTCGACGAGGGCTCGGCTGCCGAGGACCTTTTCTTCGACGAGGGCTCGGCTGCCGAAGAAAAAATTTTCGACGAGGGCTCGGCTGCCGAGGACCTTTTCTTCGACGAGGGCTCGGCTGCCGAGGACCTTTTCTTCGACGAGGGCTCGGCTGCCGAGGACCTTTTCTTCGACGAGGGCTCGGCTGCCGAAGACCTTTTCTTCGACGAGGGCTCGGCTGCCGAAGAAAAATTTTCGACGAGGGCTCGGCTGCCGAAGAAAAAATTTTCGACGAGGGCTCGGCTGCCGAGGACCTTTTCTTCGACGAGGGCTCGGCTGCCGAGGACCTTTTCTTCGACGAGGGCTCGGCTGCCGAAGAAAAAAATTTTCGACGAGGGCTCGGCTGCCGAGGACCTTTTCTTCGACGAGGGCTCGGCTGCCGAGGACCTTTTCTTCGACGAGGGCTCGGCTGCCGAAGAAAAAATTTTCGACGAGGGCTCGGCTGCCGAGGACCTTTTCTTCGACGAGGGCTCGGCTGCCGAGGACCTTTTCTTCGACGAGGGCTCGGCTGCCGAAGAAAAAATTTTCGACGAGGGCTCGGCTGCCGAGGACCTTTTCTTCGACGAGGGCTCGGCTGCCGAGGACCTTTTCTTCGACGAGGGCTCGGCTGCCGAGGACCTTTTCTTCGACGAGGGCTCGGCTGCCGAAGACCTTTTCTTCGACGAGGGCTCGGCTGCCGAAGAAAAAATTTTCGACGAGGGCTCGGCTGCCGAAGAAAAAATTTTCGACGAGGGCTCGGCTGCCGAGGACCTTTTCTTCGACGAGGGCTCGGCTGCCGAGGACCTTTTCTTCGACGAGGGCTCGGCTGCCGAAAGAAAAAATTTTCGACGAGGGCTCGGCTGCCGAGGACCTTTTCTTCGACGAGGGCTCGGCTGCCGAGGACCTTTTCTTCGACGAGGGCTCGGCTGCCGAAGAAAAAATTTTCGACGAGGGCTCGGCTGCCGAGGACCTTTTCTTCGACGAGGGCTCGGCTGCCGAGGACCTTTTCTTCGACGAGGGCTCGGCTGCCGAAGAAAAAATTTTCGACGAGGGCTCGGCTGCCGAGGACCTTTTCTTCGACGAGGGCTCGGCTGCCGAGGACCTTTTCTTCGACGAGGGCTCGGCTGCCGAAGAAAAAATTTTCGACGAGGGCTCGGCTGCCGAGGACCTTTTCTTCGACGAGGGCTCGGCTGCCGAAGAAAAAATTTTCGACGAGGGCTCGGCTGCCGAGGACCTTTTCTTCGACGAGGGCTCGGCTGCCGAGGACCTTTTCTTCGACGAGGGCTCGGCTGCCGAGGACCTTTTCTTCGACGAGGGCTCGGCTGCCGAGGACCTTTTCTTCGACGAGGGCTCGGCTGCCGAGGACCTTTTCTTCGACGAGGGCTCGGCTGCCGAGGACCTTTTCTTCGACGAGGGCTCGGCTGCCGAGGACCTTTTCTTCGACGAGGGCTCGGCTGCCGAGGACCTTTTCTTCGACGAGGGCTCGGCTGCCGAGGACCTTTTCTTCGACGAGGGCTCGGCTGCCGAGGACCTTTTCTTCGACGAGGGCTCGGCTGCCGAGGACCTTTTCTTCGACGAGGGCTCGGCTGCCGAGGACCTTTTCTTCGACGAGGGCTCGGCTGCCGAGGACCTTTTCTTCGACGAGGGCTCGGCTGCCGAGGACCTTTTCTTCGACGAGGGCTCGGCTGCCGAGGACCTTTTCTTCGACGAGGGCTCGGCTGCCGAGGACCTTTTCTTCGACGAGGGCTCGGCTGCCGAGGACCTTTTCTTCGACGAGGGCTCGGCTGCCGAGGACCTTTTCTTCGACGAGGGCTCGGCTGCCGAGGACCTTTTCTTCGACGAGGGCTCGGCTGCCGAGGACCTTTTCTTCGACGAGGGCTCGGCTGCCGAGGACCTTTTCTTCGACGAGGGCTCGGCTGCCGAGGACCTTTTCTTCGACGAGGGCTCGGCTGCCGAGGACCTTTTCTTCGACGAGGGCTCGGCTGCCGAGGACCTTTTCTTCGACGAGGGCTCGGCTGCCGAGGACCTTTTCTTCGACGAGGGCTCGGCTGCCGAGGACCTTTTCTTCGACGAGGGCTCGGCTGCCGAGGACCTTTTCTTCGACGAGGGCTCGGCTGCCGAGGACCTTTTCTTCGACGAGGGCTCGGCTGCCGAGGACCTTTTCTTCGACGAGGGCTCGGCTGCCGAGGACCTTTTCTTCGACGAGGGCTCGGCTGCCGAGGACCTTTTCTTCGACGAGGGCTCGGCTGCCGAGGACCTTTTCTTCGACGAGGGCTCGGCTGCCGAGGACCTTTTCTTCGACGAGGGCTCGGCTGCCGAGGACCTTTTCTTCGACGAGGGCTCGGCTGCCGAGGACCTTTTCTTCGACGAGGGCTCGGCTGCCGAGGACCTTTTCTTCGACGAGGGCTCGGCTGCCGAGGACCTTTTCTTCGACGAGGGCTCGGCTGCCGAGGACCTTTTCTTCGACGAGGGCTCGGCTGCCGAGGACCTTTTCTTCGACGAGGGCTCGGCTGCCGAGGACCTTTTCTTCGACGAGGGCTCGGCTGCCGAGGACCTTTTCTTCGACGAGGGCTCGGCTGCCGAGGACCTTTTCTTCGACGAGGGCTCGGCTGCCGAGGACCTTTTCTTCGACGAGGGCTCGGCTGCCGAGGACCTTTTCTTCGACGAGGGCTCGGCTGCCGAGGACCTTTTCTTCGACGAGGGCTCGGCTGCCGAGGACCTTTTCTTCGACGAGGGCTCGGCTGCCGAGGACCTTTTCTTCGACGAGGGCTCGGCTGCCGAGGACCTTTTCTTCGACGAGGGCTCGGCTGCCGAGGACCTTTTCTTCGACGAGGGCTCGGCTGCCGAGGACCTTTTCTTCGACGAGGGCTCGGCTGCCGAGGACCTTTTCTTCGACGAGGGCTCGGCTGCCGAGGACCTTTTCTTCGACGAGGGCTCGGCTGCCGAGGACCTTTTCTTCGACGAGGGCTCGGCTGCCGAGGACCTTTTCTTCGACGAGGGCTCGGCTGCCGAGGACCTTTTCTTCGACGAGGGCTCGGCTGCCGAGGACCTTTTCTTCGACGAGGGCTCGGCTGCCGAGGACCTTTTCTTCGACGAGGGCTCGGCTGCCGAGGACCTTTTCTTCGACGAGGGCTCGGCTGCCGAGGACCTTTTCTTCGACGAGGGCTCGGCTGCCGAGGACCTTTTCTTCGACGAGGGCTCGGCTGCCGAGGACCTTTTCTTCGACGAGGGCTCGGCTGCCGAGGACCTTTTCTTCGACGAGGGCTCGGCTGCCGAGGACCTTTTCTTCGACGAGGGCTCGGCTGCCGAGGACCTTTTCTTCGACGAGGGCTCGGCTGCCGAGGACCTTTTCTTCGACGAGGGCTCGGCTGCCGAGGACCTTTTCTTCGACGAGGGCTCGGCTGCCGAGGACCTTTTCTTCGACGAGGGCTCGGCTGCCGAGGACCTTTTCTTCGACGAGGGCTCGGCTGCCGAGGACCTTTTCTTCGACGAGGGCTCGGCTGCCGAGGACCTTTTCTTCGACGAGGGCTCGGCTGCCGAGGACCTTTTCTTCGACGAGGGCTCGGCTGCCGAGGACCTTTTCTTCGACGAGGGCTCGGCTGCCGAGGACCTTTTCTTCGACGAGGGCTCGGCTGCCGAGGACCTTTTCTTCGACGAGGGCTCGGCTGCCGAGGACCTTTTCTTCGACGAGGGCTCGGCTGCCGAGGACCTTTTCTTCGACGAGGGCTCGGCTGCCGAAGAAAAAATTTTCGACGAGGGCTCGGCTGCCGAAGAAAAAATTTTCGACGAGGGCTCGCCTGCCGAGGACCTTTTCTTCGACGAGGGCTCGGCTGCCGAGGACCTTTTCTTCGACGAGGGCTCGGCTGCCGAAGAAAAAATTTTCGACGGGGGCTCGGCTGCCGAGGACCTTTTCTTCGACGAGGGCTCGGCTGCCGAGGACCTTTTCTTCGACGAGGGCTCGGCTGCCGAGGACCTTTTCTTCGACGAGGGCTCGGCTGCCGAGGACCTTTTCTTCGACGAGGGCTCGGCTGCCGAGGACCTTTTCTTCGACGAGGGCTCGGCTGCCGAGGACCTTTTCTTCGACGAGGGCTCGGCTGCCGAGGACCTTTTCTTCGACGAGGGCTCGGCTGCCGAGGACCTTTTCTTCGACGAGGGCTCGGCTGCCGAGGACCTTTTCTTCGACGAGGGCTCGGCTGCCGAGGACCTTTTCTTCGACGAGGGCTCGGCTGCCGAGGACCTTTTCTTCGACGAGGGCTCGGCTGCCGAGGACCTTTTCTTCGACGAGGGCTCGGCTGCCGAGGACCTTTTCTTCGACGAGGGCTCGGCTGCCGAAGAAAAAATTTTCGACGAGGGCTCGCCTGCCGAGGACCTTTTCTTCGACGAGGGCTCGGCTGCCGAGGACCTTTTCTTCGACGAGGGCTCGGCTGCCGAAGAAAAAATTTTCGACGGGGGCTCGGCTGCCGAGGACCTTTTCTTCGACGAGGGCTCGGCTGCCGAGGACCTTTTCTTCGACGAGGGCTCGGCTGCCGAGGACCTTTTCTTCGACGAGGGCTCGGCTGCCGAGGACCTTTTCTTCGACGAGGGCTCGGCTGCCGAGGACCTTTTCTTCGACGAGGGCTCGGCTGCCGAGGACCTTTTCTTCGACGAGGGCTCGGCTGCCGAGGACCTTTTCTTCGACGAGGGCTCGGCTGCCGAGGACCTTTTCTTCGACGAGGGCTCGGCTGCCGAGGACCTTTTCTTCGACGAGGGCTCGGCTGCCGAAGAAAAAATTTTCGACGAGGGCTCGGCTGCCGAGGACCTTTTCTTCGACGAGGGCTCGGCTGCCGAGGACCTTTTCTTCGACGAGGGCTCGGCTGCCGAGGACCTTTTCTTCGACGAGGGCTCGGCTGCCGAGGACCTTTTCTTCGACGAGGGCATGGCTGCCAAAGAAAAAATTTTCGACGAGCGCTCGGCTGCCGAAGAAAAATTTTTGCGACGAGCGCTCGGCTTCCGAAGAAAAATTCTTCGAGGAGGGCTCGCCTGCCGAAAAAAAATTTTCGACGATGTCTCTGCTGCCGAAGAACAAATTTTCGACGAGGGCTTGGCTTCCAGGGACCATTTTTGCGACGAGGGCTCGTCTGCCGAAGAAAAGATTTTCGATGAGGGCTCAGATGCCGGGGACCTTTTCTTCGACGAGGGCTCGGCTGCTGGGGACCATTTCTTCGATGAGGGCTCGGCTGCAAAGAAAAAATTTTCGACGAGGGCTCGTCTGACGGGGACTTTTTCGACGAGGGCTCGGCTGCCGAAGAAAAATTTTTCGACGACCGCTCGGATTCCAAAGAAAAATTTTTCAACGAGGGCTCGGATGCCGGTGTCCTTTTCTTTGACAAGGCCTCGGCTGCCGAAGGAAATATTTTCAATGATGTCTCGGCTGCCGAAGAAAAAATTTTCGATGATGTCTCGACTGCCGAAGAAAAAATTTTCGACGAGGGCTCGGCTGGCGGGGACATTTACTTCGACGAGGGCTGGGCTGCCGAAGAAAAAATTTTCGACGAGGGCTAAGCTGCCGAAGAAAAAATTTTGGACGAAGTCTCAGCTACAGGGGACCTTTTCGTCGACGAGGGCTCAGCTGCCGAAGAAAAAATTTTGGACGAAGTCTCGGCTACAGGGGACCTTTTCGTCAACGAGGGCTCGGCTGCCTAAGAAAAAATTTTCGACGAGGGCTCGGCTGCTGGGGACCTTTTCTTCGATGAGGGCTCGGCTGCCGAAGAAAAAATTTTTGACGAACGCTCGGCTTCCGAAGAAAAATTTTTCGATGAGCGCTCGGCTTCCGAAGAAAAATTTTTCGATGAGCGCTCGGCTTCCGAAGAAAAATTTTTCGAGGAGGGCTCGGCTTCCGAAGAAAAATTTTCGACGATGTCGCGGCTGCCGAAGAAAAAATTTTCGACGATGTCTCGGCTGACGAAGAAAAAATTTTCGACGAGGGCTCGGCTTCCGGGGACCATTTCTGCGACGAGGGCTCGGCTGCCAAAGAAAAATTTTCTACTAGGGCTCGGCTGCCGAAGAAAAAATTTTCGACTAGGGCTCGGCTGCCGAAGAAAAAATTTTCGACTAGGGCTCGGCTGCCGAAGAAAAAATTTTCGATGAGGGCTATGCTGCCAAATAAAGAATTTTCAACGAGGGCTCGGCTGCCGAATAAAAACTTTTGGACAAGGGCTCAGCTGCTGGGGACCTTTTCTTCGATGTGGGCTCGGCTGCCCAAGAAAAAATTTTCAAGAAGGGCTCGGCTGCCGAAGAAAAATTTTCGACGAGCGCTCGGCTTCCGAAGAAAAATTTTTGCGACGAGCGCTCGGCTTCCGAAGAAAAATTCTTCGAGGAGGGCTCGGCTGCCGAAAAAAAATTTTCGACGATGTCTCGGCTGCCGAAGAAAAAATTTTCGACGAGGGCTTGGCTTCCAGGGACCATTTTTGCGACGAGGGCTCGTCTGCCGAAGAAAAGATTTTCGATGAGGGCTCAGATGCCGGGGACCTTTTCTTCGACGAGGGGTCGGCTGCCGAAGAAAAAATTTTCGACGAGGGCTCGGCTGCTGGGGACCATTTCTTCGATGAGGGCTCGGCTGCAAAGAAAAAATTTTCGACGAGGGCTCGTCTGACGGGGACTTTTTTGACGAGGGCTCGGCTGCCGAAGAAAAATTTTTCGACAACCGCTCGGATTCCAAAGAAAAATTTTTCGACGAGGGCTCGGATGCCGGTGTCCTTTTCTTTGACAAGGCCTCGGCTGCCGAAGGAAATATTTTCAATGATGTCTCGGCTGCCGAAGAAAAAATTTTCAATGATGTCTCGACTGCCGAAGAAAAAATTTTCGACGAGGGCTCGACTGCCGAAGAAAAAATTTTCGACGAGGGCTCGGCTGGCGGGGACATTTACTTCGACGAGGGCTGGGCTGCCGAAGAAAAAATTTTCGACACGGGCTAAGCTGCCGAAGAAAAAATTTTGGACGAAGTCTCAGCTACAGGGGACCTTTTCGTCGACGAGGGCTCAGCTGCCAAAGAAAAAATTTTCGACGAGGGCTCGGCTGCCGGGGACCTTTTCTTCGACGAGGGCTCGGCTGCCGAAGAAAAAATTTTCGACGAGGGCTCGGCTGCCGAGGACCTTTTCTTCGACGAGGGCTCGGCTGCCGAAGAAAAAATTTTCGACGAGGGCTCGGCTGCCGAGGACCTTTTCTTCGACGAGGGCTCGGCTGCCGAAGAAAAAATTTTCGACGAGGGCTCGGCTGCCGAGGACCTTTTCTTCGACGAGGGCTCGGCTGCCGAGGACCTTTTCTTCGACGAGGGCTCGGCTGCCGAAGAAAAAATTTTCGACGGGGGCTCGGCTGCCGAGGACCTTTTCTTCGACGAGGGCTCGGCTGCCGAGGACCTTTTCTTCGACGAGGGCTCGGCTGCCGAGGACCTTTTCTTCGACGAGGGCTCGGCTGCCGAGGACCTTTTCTTCGACGAGGGCTCGGCTGCCGAGGACCTTTTCTTCGACGAGGGCTCGGCTGCCGAGGACCTTTTCTTCGACGAGGGCTCGGCTGCCGAGGACCTTTTCTTCGACGAGGGCTCGGCTGCCGAGGACCTTTTCTTCGACGAGGGCTCGGCTGCCGAGGACCTTTTCTTCGACGAGGGCTCGGCTGCCGAGGACCTTTTCTTCGACGAGGGCTCGGCTGCCGAGGACCTTTTCTTCGACGAGGGCTCGGCTGCCGAGGACCTTTTCTTCGACGAGGGCATGGCTGCCAAAGAAAAAATTTTCGACGAGCGCTCGGCTGCCGAAGAAAAATTTTTGCGACGAGCGCTCGGCTTCCGAAGAAAAATTCTTCGAGGAGGGCTCGCCTGCCGAAAAAAAATTTTCGACGATGTCTCTGCTGCCGAAGAACAAATTTTCGACGAGGGCTTGGCTTCCAGGGACCATTTTTGCGACGAGGGCTCGTCTGCCGAAGAAAAGATTTTCGATGAGGGCTCAGATGCCGGGGACCTTTTCTTCGACGAGGGCTCGGCTGCTGGGGACCATTTCTTCGATGAGGGCTCGGCTGCAAAGAAAAAATTTTCGACGAGGGCTCGTCTGACGGGGACTTTTTCGACGAGGGCTCGGCTGCCGAAGAAAAATTTTTCGACGACCGCTCGGATTCCAAAGAAAAATTTTTCAACGAGGGCTCGGATGCCGGTGTCCTTTTCTTTGACAAGGCCTCGGCTGCCGAAGGAAATATTTTCAATGATGTCTCGGCTGCCGAAGAAAAAATTTTCGATGATGTCTCGACTGCCGAAGAAAAAATTTTCGACGAGGGCTCGGCTGGCGGGGACATTTACTTCGACGAGGGCTGGGCTGCCGAAGAAAAAATTTTCGACGAGGGCTAAGCTGCCGAAGAAAAAATTTTGGACGAAGTCTCAGCTACAGGGGACCTTTTCGTCGACGAGGGCTCAGCTGCCGAAGAAAAAATTTTGGACGAAGTCTCGGCTACAGGGGACCTTTTCGTCAACGAGGGCTCGGCTGCCTAAGAAAAAATTTTCGACGAGGGCTCGGCTGCTGGGGACCTTTTCTTCGATGAGGGCTCGGCTGCCGAAGAAAAAATTTTTGACGAACGCTCGGCTTCCGAAGAAAAATTTTTCGATGAGCGCTCGGCTTCCGAAGAAAAATTTTTCGATGAGCGCTCGGCTTCCGAAGAAAAATTTTTCGAGGAGGGCTCGGCTGCCGAAAAAAAATTTTCGACGATGTCGCGGCTGCCGAAGAAAAAATTTTCGACGATGTCTCGGCTGACGAAGAAAAAATTTTCGACGAGGGCTCGGCTTCCGGGGACCATTTCTGCGACGAGGGCTCGGCTGCCAAAGAAAAATTTTCTACTAGGGCTCGGCTGCCGAAGAAAAAATTTTCGACTAGGGCTCGGCTGCCGAAGAAAAAATTTTCGACTAGGGCTCGGCTGCCGAAGAAAAAATTTTCGACTAGGGCTATGCTGCCAAATAAAGAATTTTCAACGAGGGCTCGGCTGCCGAATAAAAACTTTTGGACAAGGGCTCAGCTGCTGGGGACCTTTTCTTCGATGTGGGCTCGGCTGCCCAAGAAAAAATTTTCAAGAAGGGCTCGGCTGCCGAAGAAAAATTTTCGACGAGCGCTCGGCTTCCGAAGAAAAATTTTTGCGACGAGCGCTCGGCTTCCGAAGAAAAATTCTTCGAGGAGGGCTCGGCTGCCGAAAAAAAATTTTCGACGATGTCTCGGCTGCCGAAGAAAAAATTTTCGACGAGGGCTTGGCTTCCAGGGACCATTTTTGCGACGAGGGCTCGTCTGCCGAAGAAAAGATTTTCGATGAGGGCTCAGATGCCGGGGACCTTTTCTTCGACGAGGGGTCGGCTGCCGAAGAAAAAATTTTCGACGAGGGCTCGGCTGCTGGGGACCATTTCTTCGATGAGGGCTCGGCTGCAAAGAAAAAATTTTCGACGAGGGCTCGTCTGACGGGGACTTTTTTGACGAGGGCTCGGCTGCCGAAGAAAAATTTTTCGACGACCGCTCGGATTCCAAAGAAAAATTTTTCGACGAGGGCTCGGATGCCGGTGTCCTTTTCTTTGACAAGGCCTCGGCTGCCGAAGGAAATATTTTCAATGATGTCTCGGCTGCCGAAGAAAAAATTTTCAATGATGTCTCGACTGCCGAAGAAAAAATTTTCGACGAGGGCTCGACTGCCGAAGAAAAAATTTTCGACGAGGGCTCGGCTGGCGGGGACATTTACTTCGACGAGGGCTGGGCTGCCGAAGAAAAAATTTTCGACACGGGCTAAGCTGCCGAAGAAAAAATTTTGGACGAAGTCTCAGCTACAGGGGACCTTTTCGTCGACGAGGGCTCAGCTGCCAAAGAAAAAATTTTCGACGAGGGCTCGGCTGCCGGGGACCTTTTCTTCGACGAGGGCTCGGCTGCCGAAGAAAAAATTTTCGACGAGGGCTCGGCTGCCGAGGACCTTTTCTTCGACGAGGGCTCGGCTGCCGAAGAAAAAATTTTCGACGAGGGCTCGGCTGCCGAGGACCTTTTCTTCGACGAGGGCTCGGCTGCCGAAGAAAAAATTTTCGACGAGGGCTCGGCTGCCGAGGACCTTTTCTTCGACGAGGGCTCGGCTGCCGAAGAAAAATTTTTCGATGAGCGCTCGGCTTCCGAAGAAAAATTTTTCGATGAGCGCTCGGCTTCCGAAGAAAAATTTTTCGAGGAGGGCTCGGCTGCCGAAAAAAAAATTTTCGACGATGTCGCGGCTGCCGAAGAAAAAATTTTCGACGATGTCTCGGCTGACGAAGAAAAAATTTTCGACGAGGGCTCGGCTTCCGGGGACCATTTCTGCGACGAGGGCTCGGCTGCCAAAGAAAAATTTTCTACTAGGGCTCGGCTGCCGAAGAAAAAATTTTCGACTAGGGCTCGGCTGCCGAAGAAAAAATTTTCGACTAGGGCTCGGCTGCCGAAGAAAAAATTTTCGATGAGGGCTATGCTGCCAAATAAAGAATTTTCAACGAGGGCTCGGCTGCCGAATAAAAACTTTTGGACAAGGGCTCAGCTGCTGGGGACCTTTTCTTCGATGTGGGCTCGGCTGCCCAAGAAAAAATTTTCAAGAAGGGCTCGGCTGCCGAAGAAAAATTTTCGACGAGCGCTCGGCTTCCGAAGAAAAATTTTTGCGACGAGCGCTCGGCTTCCGAAGAAAAATTCTTCGAGGAGGGCTCGGCTGCCGAAAAAAAATTTTCGACGATGTCTCGGCTGCCGAAGAAAAAATTTTCGACGAGGGGCTTGGCTTCCAGGGACCATTTTTGCGACGAGGGCTCGTCTGCCGAAGAAAAGATTTTCGATGAGGGCTCAGATGCCGGGGACCTTTTCTTCGACGAGGGGTCGGCTGCCGAAGAAAAAATTTTCGACGAGGGCTCGGCTGCTGGGGACCATTTCTTCGATGAGGGCTCGGCTGCAAAGAAAAAATTTTCGACGAGGGCTCGTCTGACGGGGACTTTTTTGACGAGGGCTCGGCTGCCGAAGAAAAATTTTTCGACGACCGCTCGGATTCCAAAGAAAAATTTTTCGACGAGGGCTCGGATGCCGGTGTCCTTTTCTTTGACAAGGCCTCGGCTGCCGAAGGAAATATTTTCAATGATGTCTCGGCTGCCGAAGAAAAAATTTTCAATGATGTCTCGACTGCCGAAGAAAAAATTTTCGACGAGGGCTCGACTGCCGAAGAAAAAATTTTCGACGAGGGCTCGGCTGGCGGGGACATTTACTTCGACGAGGGCTGGGCTGCCGAAGAAAAAATTTTCGACACGGGCTAAGCTGCCGAAGAAAAAAATTTGGACGAAGTCTCAGCTACAGGGGACCTTTTCGTCGACGAGGGCTCAGCTGCCAAAGAAAAAATTTTCGACGAGGGCTCGGCTGCCGGGGACCTTTTCTTCGACGAGGGCTCGGCTGCCGAAGAAAAAATTTTCGACGAGGGCTCGGCTGCCGGGGACCTTTTCTTCGACGAGGGCTCGGCTGCCGAAGAAAAAATTTTCGACGAGGGCTCGGCTGCCGAGGACCTTTTCTTCGACGAGGGCTCGGCTGCCGAAGAAAAATTTTTCGACGAGGGCTCGGCTGCCGAGGACCTTTTCTTCGACGAGCGCTCGGCTGCCGAGGACCTTTTCTTCGACGATGGGCTCGGCTGCCGAAGAAAAAATTTTCGACGAGGGCTCGGCTGCCGAGGACCTTTTCTTCGACGAGGGCTCGGCTGCCGAGGACCTTTTCTTCGACGAGGGCTCGGCTGCCGAGGACCTTTTCTTCGACGAGGGCTCGGCTGCCGAGGACCTTTTCTTCGACGAGGGCTCGGCTGCCGAGGACCTTTTCTTCGACGAGGGCTCGGCTGCCGAGGACCTTTTCTTCGACGAGGGCTCGGCTGCGAGGACCTTTTCTTCGACGAAGGGCTCGGCTGCCGAGGACCTTTTCTTCGACGAGGGCTCGGCTGCCGAGGACCTTTTCTTCGACGAGGGCTCGGCTGCCGAGGACCTTTTCTTCGACGAGGGCTCGGCTGCCGAGGACCTTTTTCTTCGACGAGGGCTCGGCTGCCGAGGACCTTTTTCTTCGACGAGGGCTCGGCTGCCGAGGACCTTTTCTTCGACGAGGGCTCGGCTGCCGAGGACCTTTTCTTCGACGAGGGCTCGGCTGCCGAGGACCTTTTCTTCGACGAGGGGCTCGGCTGCCGAGGACCTTTTCTTCGACGAGGGCTCGGCTGCCGAGGACCTTTTCTTCGACGAGGGCTCGGCTGCCGAGGACCTTTTCTTCGACGAGGGCTCGGCTGCCGAGGACCTTTTCTTCGACGAGGGCTCGGCTGCCGAGGACCTTTTCTTCGACGAGGGCTCGGCTGCCGAGGACCTTTTCTTCGACGAGGGCTCGGCTGCCGAGGACCTTTTCTTCGACGAGGGCTCGGCTGCCGAGGACCTTTTCTTCGACGAGGGCTCGGCTGCCGAGGACCTTTTCTTCGACGAGGGCTCGGCTGCCGAGGACCTTTTCTTCGACGAGGGCTCGGCTGCCGAGGACCTTTTCTTCGACGAGGGCTCGGCTGCCGAGGACCTTTTCTTCGACGAGGGGCTCGGCTGCCGAGGACCTTTTCTTCGACGAGGGCTCGGCTGCCGAGGACCTTTTCTTCGACGAGGGCTCGGCTGCCGAGGACCTTTTCTTCGACGAGGGCTCGGCTGCCGAGGACCCTTTTCTTCGACGAGGGCTCGGCTTGCCGAGGACCTTTTCTTCGACGAGGGCTCGGCTGCCGAGGACCTTTTCTTCGACGAGGGCTCGGCTGCCGAGGACCTTTTCTTCGACGAGGGCTCGGCTGCCGAAGAAAAAATTTTTCGACGAGGGCTCGGCTGCCGAAGAAAAAATTTTCGACGAGGGCTCGGCTGCCGAGGACCTTTTCTTCGACGAGGGCTCGGCTGCCGAGGACCTTTTCTTCGACGAGGGCTCGGCTGCCGAGGACCTTTTCTTCGACGAGGGCTCGGCTGCCGAGGACCTTTTCTTCGACGAGGGCATGGCTGCCAAAGAAAAAATTTTCGACGAGCGCTCGGCTGCCGAAGAAAAATTTTTGCGACGAGCGCTCGGCTTCCGAAGAAAAATTCTTCGAGGAGGGCTCGCCTGCCGAAAAAAAAATTTTCGACGATGTCTCTGCTGCCGAAGAACAAATTTTCGACGAGGGCTTGGCTTCCAGGGACCATTTTTGCGACGAGGGCTCGTCTGCCGAAGAAAAGATTTTCGATGAGGGCTCAGATGCCGGGGACCTTTTCTTCGACGAGGGCTCGGCTGCTGGGGACCATTTCTTCGATGAGGGCTCGGCTGCAAAGAAAAAATTTTCGACGAGGCTCGTCTGACGGGGACTTTTTCGACGAGGGCTCGGCTGCCGAAGAAAAATTTTCGACGACCGCTCGGATTCCAAAGAAAATTTTTCAACGAGGGCTCGGATGCCGGTGTCCTTTTCTTTGACAAGGCCTCGGCTGCCGAAGGAAATATTTTCAATGATGTCTCGGCTGCCGAAGAAAAAAATTTTCGATGATGTCTCGACTGCCGAAGAAAAAATTTTCGACGAGGGCTCGGCTGGCGGGGACATTTACTTCGACGAGGGCTGGGCTGCCGAAGAAAAAATTTTCGACGAGGGCTAAGCTGCCGAAGAAAAAATTTTGGACGAAGTCTCAGCTACAGGGGACCTTTTCTTCGACGAGGGCTCGGCTGCCGAAGAAAAAATTTTGGACGAAGTCTCGGCTACAGGGGACCTTTTCGTCAACGAGGGCTCGGCTGCCTAAGAAAAATTTTCGACGAGGGCTCGGCTGCTGGGGACCTTTTCTTCGATGAGGGCTCGGCTGCCGAAGAAAAAATTTTTGACGAACGCTCGGCTTCCGAAGAAAAATTTTTCGATGAGCGCTCGGCTTCCGAAGAAAATTTTTCGATGAGCGCTCGGCTTCCGAAGAAAAAATTTTCGAGGAGGGCTCGGCTGCCGAAAAAAAAATTTTCGACGATGTCGCGGCTGCCGAAGAAAAAATTTTCGACGATGTCTCGGCTGACGAAGAAAAAATTTTCGACGAGGGCTCGGCTTCCGGGGACCATTTCTGCGACGAGGGCTCGGCTGCCAAAGAAAAATTTTCTACTAGGCTCGGCTGCCGAAGAAAAAATTTTCGACTAGGGCTCGGCTGCCGAAGAAAAAATTTTCGACTAGGGCTCGGCTGCCGAAGAAAAAATTTTCGATGAGGGCTATGCTGCCAAATAAAGAATTTTCAACGAGGGCTCGGCTGCCGAATAAAAACTTTTGGACAAGGGCTCAGCTGCTGGGGGACCTTTTCTTCGATGTGGGCTCGGCTGCCCAAGAAAAAATTTTCAAGAAGGGCTCGGCTGCCGAAGAAAAATTTTCGACGAGCGCTCGGCTTCCGAAGAAAAATTTTTGCGACGAGCGCTCGGCTTCCGAAGAAAAATTCTTCGAGGATGGGCTCGGCTGCCGAAAAAAAATTTTCGACGATGTCTCGGCTGCCGAAGAAAAAATTTTCGACGAGGGCTTGGCTTCCAGGGACCATTTTTGCGACGAGGGCTCGTCTGCCGAAGAAAAGATTTTCGATGAGGGCTCAGATGCCGGGGACCTTTTCTTCGACGAGGGGTCGGCTGCCGAAGAAAAAATTTTCGACGAGGGCTCGGCTGCTGGGACCATTTCTTCGATGAGGGCTCGGCTGCAAAGAAAAAATTTTCGACGAGGGCTCGTCTGACGGGGACTTTTTTGACGAGGGCTCGGCTGCCGAAGAAAAATTTTTCGACGACCGCTCGGATTCCAAAGAAAAATTTTTCGACGAGGGCTCGGATGCCGGTGTCCTTTTCTTTGACAAGGCCTCGGCTGCCGAAGGAAATATTTTCAATGATGGTCTCGGCTGCCGAAGAAAAAATTTTCAATGATGTCTCGACTGCCGAAGAAAAAATTTTCGACGAGGGCTCGACTGCCGAAGAAAAAATTTTCGACGAGGGCTCGGCTGGCGGGGGACATTTACTTCGACGAGGGCTGGGCTGCCGAAGAAAAAATTTTCGACACGGGCTAAGCTGCCGAAGAAAAAATTTTGGACGAAGTCTCAGCTACAGGGGACCTTTTCGTCGACGAGGGCTCAGCTGCCAAAGAAAAAATTTTGGACGAAGTCTCGGCTACAGGGGACCTTTTCGTCAACGAGGGCTCGGCTGCCTAAGAAAAAATTTTCGACGAGGGCTCGGCTGCCGGGGACCTTTTCTTCGATGAGGGCTCGGCTGCCGAAGAAAAAATTTCGACGAGGGCTCGGCTGCCGAGGACCTTTTCTTCGACGAGGGCTCGGCTGCCGAAGAAAAAAAATTTTCGACGAGGGCTCGGCTGCCGAGGACCTTTTCTTCGACGAGGGCTCGGCTGCCGAAGAAAAAATTTTCGACGAGGGCTCGGCTGCCGAGGACCTTTTCTTCGACGAGGGCTCGGCTGCCGAAGAAAAAATTTTCGACGAGGGCTCGGCTGCCGAGGACCTTTTCTTCGACGAGGGCCTCGGCTGCCGAAGAAAAAATTTTCGACGAGGGCTCGGCTGCCGAGGACCTTTTCTTCGACGAGGGCTCGGCTGCCGAGGACCTTTTCTTCGACGAGGGCTCGGCTGCCGAGGACCTTTTCTTCGACGAGGGCTCGGCTGCCGAAGAAAAAATTTTCGACGAGGGCTCGGCTGCCGAGGACCTTTTCTTCGACGAGGGCTCGGCTGCCGAGGACCTTTTCTTCGACGAGGGCTCGGCTGCCGAGGACCTTTTCTTCGACGAGGGCTCGGCTGCCGAAGAAAAAATTTTCGACGAGGGCTCGGCTGCCGAAGGAAAAAATTTTCGACGAGGGCTCGGCTGCCGAAGAAAAAAATTTTCGACGAGGGCTCGGCTGCCGAGGACCTTTTCTTCGACGAGGGCTCGGCTGCCGAAGAAAAAATTTTCGACGAGGGCTCGGCTGCCGAGGACCTTTTCTTCGACGAGGGCTCGGCTGCCGAGGACCTTTTCTTCGACGAGGGCTCGGCTGCCGAAGAAAAAAATTTTCGACGAGGGCTCGGCTGCCGAGGACCTTTTCTTCGACGAGGGCTCGGCTGCCGAGGACCTTTTCTTCGACGAGGGCTCGGCTGCCGAGGACCTTTTCTTCGACGAGGGCTCGGCTGCCGAGGACCTTTTCTTCGACGAGGGCTCGGCTGCCGAGGACCTTTTCTTCGACGAGGGCTCGGCTGCCGAGGACCTTTTCTTCGACGAGGGCTCGGCTGCCGAGGACCTTTTCTTCGACGAGGGCTCGGCTGCCGAGGACCTTTTCTTCGACGAGGGCTCGGCTGCCGAGGACCTTTTCTTCGACGAGGGCTCGGCTGCCGAGGACCTTTTCTTCGACGAGGGCTCGGCTGCCGAGGACCTTTTCTTCGACGAGGGCTCGGCTGCCGAGGACCTTTTCTTCGACGAGGGCTCGGCTGCCGAGGACCTTTTCTTCGACGAGGGCTCGGCTGCCGAGGACCTTTTCTTCGACGAGGGCTCGGCTGCCGAGGACCTTTTCTTCGACGAGGGCTCGGCTTGCCGAGGACCTTTTCTTCGACGATGGGCTCGGCTGCCGAGGACCTTTTCTTCGACGAGGGCTCGGCTGCCGAGGACCTTTTCTTCGACGAGGGCTCGGCTGCCGAGGACCTTTTCTTCGACGAGGGCTCGGCTGCCGAAGAAAAAATTTTCGACGAGGGCTTGGCTTCCAGGGACCATTTTTGCGACGAGGGCTCGTCTGCCGAAGAAAAGATTTTCGATGAGGGCTCAGATGCCGGGGACCTTTTCTTCGACGAGGGCTCGGCTGCTGGGGACCATTTCTTCGATGAGGGCTCGGCTGCAAAGAAAAAATTTTCGACGAGGGCTCGTCTGACGGGGACTTTTTCGACGAGGGCTCGGCTGCCGAAGAAAAATTTTTCGACGAGCCGCTCGGATTCCAAAGAAAAATTTTTCAACGAGGGCTCGGATGCCGGTGTCCTTTTCTTTGACAAGGCCTCGGCTGCCGAAGGAAATATTTTCAATGATGTCTCGGCTGCCGAAGAAAAAATTTTCGATGATGTCTCGACTGCCGAAGAAAAAATTTTCGACGAGGGCTCGGCTGGCGGGGACATTTACTTCGACGAGGGCTGGGCTGCCGAAGAAAAAATTTTCGACGAGGGCTAAGCTGCCGAAGAAAAAATTTTGGACGAAGTCTCAGCTACAGGGGACCTTTTCTTCGACGAGGGCTCGGCTGCCGAAGAAAAATTTTGGACGAAGTCTCGGCTACAGGGGACCTTTTCGTCAACGAGGGCTCGGCTGCCTAAGAAAAAATTTTCGACGAGGGGCTCGGCTGCTGTGGACCTTTTCTTCGATGAGGGCTCGGCTGCCGAAGAAAAAATTTTTGACGAAACGCTCGGCTTCCGAAGAAAAATTTTTCGATGAGCGCTCGGCTTCCGAAGAAAAATTTTTCGATGAGCGCTCGGCTTCCGAAGAAAAATTTTTCGAGGAGGGCTCGGCTGCCGAAAAAAAAATTTTCGACGATGTCGCGGCTGCCGAAGAAAAAATTTTCGACGATTGTCTCGGCTGACGAAGAAAAAATTTTCGACGAGGGCTCGGCTTCCGGGGGACCATTTCTGCGACGAGGGCTCGGCTGCCAAAGAAAAATTTTCTACTAGGGCTCGGCTGCCGAAGAAAAAATTTTCGACTAGGGCTCGGCTGCCGAAGAAAAAATTTTCGACTAGGGCTCGGCTGCCGAAGAAAAAATTTTCGATGAGGGCTATGCTGCCAAATAAAGAATTTTCAACGAGGGCCTCGGCTGCCGAATAAAAAACTTTTGGACAAGGGCTCAGCTGCTGGGGACCTTTTCTTCGATGTGGGGCTCGGCTGCCCAAGAAAAAATTTTCAAGAAGGGCTCGGCTGCCGAAGAAAATTTTCGACGAGCGCTCGGCTTCCGAAGAAAAATTTTTGCGACGAGCGCTCGGCTTCCGAAGAAAAATTCTTCGAGGAGGGCTCGGCTGCCGAAAAAAAATTTTCGACGATGTCTCGGCTGCCGAAGAAAAAATTTTCGACGAGGGGCTTGGCTTCCAGGGACCATTTTTGCGACGAGGGCTCGTCTGCCGAAGAAAAGATTTTCGATGAGGGCTCAGATGCCGGGGACCTTTTCTTCGACGAGGGGTCGGCTGCCGAAGAAAAAATTTTCGACGAGGGCTCGGCTGCTGGGGACCATTTCTTCGATGAGGGCTCGGCTGCAAAGAAAAAATTTTCGACGAGGGCTCGTCTGACGGGGACTTTTTTGACGAGGGCTCGGCTGCCGAAGAAAAATTTTTCCGACGACCGCTCGGATTCCAAAGAAAAATTTTTCGACGAGGGCTCGGATGCCGGTGTCCTTTTCTTTGACAAGGCCTCGGCTGCCGAAGGAAATATTTTCAATGATGTCTCGGCTGCCGAAGAAAAAATTTTCAATGATGTCTCGACTGCCGAAGAAAAATTTTCGACGAGGGCTCGACTGCCGAAGAAAAATTTTCGACGAGGGCTCGGCTGGCGGGGACATTTACTTCGACGAGGGCTGGGCTGCCGAAGAAAAAATTTTCGACACGGGCTAAGCTGCCGAAGAAAAAATTTTGGACGAAGTCTCAGCTACAGGGGACCTTTTCGTCGACGAGGGCTCAGCTGCCAAAGAAAAAATTTTGGACGAAGTCTCGGCTACAGGGGACCTTTTCGTCAACGAGGGCTCGGCTGCCGAAGAAAAAATTTTCGACGAGGGCTCGGCTGCTGGGGATCTTTTCTTCGATGAGGGCTCGGCTGCCGAAGAAAAAATTTTCGACGAGGGCTCGGCTGCCGAGGACCTTTTCTTCGACGAGGGCTCGGCTGCCGAAGAAAAAATTTTCGACGAGGGCTCGGCTGCCGAGGACCTTTTCTTCGACGAGGGCTCGGCTGCCGAAGAAAAAATTTTCGACGAGGGCTCGGCTGCCCGAGGACCTTTTCTTCGACGAGGGCTCGGCTGCCGAAAGAAAAAATTTTCGACGAGGGCTCGGCTGCCGAGGACCTTTTCTTCGACGAGGGCTCGGCTGCCGAAGAAAAAATTTTCGACGAGGGCTCGGCTGCCGAGGACCTTTTCTTCGACGAGGGCTCGGCTGCCGAAGAAAAAATTTTCGACGAGGGCTCGGCTGCCGAGGACCTTTCTCTTCGACGAGGGCTCGGCTGCCGAAGAAAAAATTTTCGACGAGGGCTCGGCTGCCGAGGACCTTTTCTTCGACGAGGGCTCGGCTGCCGAAGAAAAAATTTTCGACGAGGGCTCGGCTGCCGAGGACCTTTTCTTCGACGAGGGCTCGGCTGCCGAGGACCTTTTCTTCGACGAGGGCTCGGCTGCCGAAGAAAAAATTTTCGACGAGGGCTCGGCTGCCGAGGACCTTTCTTCGACGAGGGCTCGGCTGCCGAGGACCTTTTCTTCGACGAGGGGCTCGGCTGCCGAGGACCTTTTCTTCGACGAGGGCTCGGCTGCCGAGGACCTTTTCTTCGACGAGGGCTCGGCTGCCGAGGACCTTTTCTTCGACGAGGGCTCGGCTGCCGAAGAAAAAAATTTTCGACGAGGGCTCGGCTGCCGAAGAAAAAATTTTCGACGAGGGCTCGGCTGCCGAGGACCTTTTCTTCGACGAGGGCTCGGCTGCCGAAGAAAAAATTTTCGACGAGGGCTCGGCTGCCGAAGAAAAAAATTTTCGACGAGGGCTCGGCTGCCGAGGACCTTTTCTTCGACGAGGGCTCGGCTGCCGAGGACCTTTTCTTCGACGAGGGCTCGGCTGCCGAAGAAAAAATTTTCGACGAGGGCTCGGCTGCCGAAGAAAAAATTTTCGACGAGGGCTCGGCTGCCGAGGACCTTTTCTTCGACGAGGGCTCGGCTGCCGAGGACCTTTTCTTCGACGAGGGCTCGGCTGCCGAGGACCTTTTCTTCGACGAGGGCTCGGCTGCCGAAGAAAAAATTTTCGACGAGGGCTCGGCTGCCGAGGACCTTTTCTTCGACGAGGGCTCGGCTGCCGAGGACCTTTTCTTCGACGAGGGCTCGGCTGCCGAAGAAAAAATTTTCGACGAGGGCTCGGCTGCCGAGGACCTTTTCTTCGACGAGGGGCTCGGCTGCCGAGGACCTTTTCTTCGACGAGGGCTCGGCTGCCGAGGACCTTTTCTTCGACGAGGGCTCGGCTGCCGAGGACCTTTTCTTCGACGAGGGCTCGGCTGCCGAGGACCTTTTCTTCGACGAGGGCTCGGCTGCCGAAGAAAAAATTTTCGACGAGGGCTTCGGCTGCCGAAGAAAAAATTTTCGACGAGGGCTCGGCTGCCGAGGACCTTTTCTTCGACGAGGGCTCGGCTGCCGAAGAAAAAATTTTGGACGAGGGCTCGGCTGCCGAAGAAAAAATTTTCGACGAGGGCTCGGCTGCCGAGGACCTTTTCTTCGACGAGGGCTCGGCTGCCGAGGACCTTTTCTTCGACGAGGGCTCGGCTGCCGAAGATCGAAATTTTCGACGAGGGCTCGGCTGCCGAGGACCTTTTCTTCGACGAGGGCTCGGCTGCCGAGGACCTTTTCTTCGACGAGGGCTCGGCTGCCGAGGACCTTTCTTCGACGATGGGCTCGGCTGCCGAAGAAAAAATTTTCGACGAGGGCTCGGCCTGCCTCGAGGACCTTTTCTTCGACGAGGGCTCGGCTGCCGAGGACCTTTTCTTCGACGAGGGCTCGGCTGCCGAGGACCTTTTCTTCGACGAGGGCTCGGCTGCCGAAGAAAAAATTTTCGACGAGGGCTCGGCTGCCGAAGAAAAAATTTTCGACGAGGGCTCGGCTGCCGAGGACCTTTTCTTCGACGAGGGCTCGGCTGCCGAAGAAAAAATTTTCGACGAGGGCTCGGCTGCCGAAGAAAAAATTTTCGACGAGGGCTCGGCTGCCGAGGACCTTTTCTTCGACGAGGGCTCGGCTGCCGAGGACCTTTTCTTCGACGAGGGCTCGGCTGCCGAAGAAAAAATTTCGACGAGGGCTCGGCTGCCGAAGAAAAAATTTTCGACGAGGGCTCGGCTGCCGAGGACCTTTTCTTCGACGAGGGCTCGGCTGCCGAGGACCTTTTCTTCGACGAGGGCTCGGCTGCCGAAGAAAAAAATTTTCGACGAGGGCTCGGCTGCCGAGGACCTTTTCTTCGACGAGGGCTCGGCTGCCGAGGACCTTTTCTTCGACGAGGGCTCGGCTGCCGAGGACCTTTTCTTCGACGAGGGCTCGGCTGCCAGAGGACCTTTTCTTCGACGAGGGCTCGGCTGCCGAGGACCTTTTCTTCGACGAGGGCTCGGCTGCCGAGGACCTTTTCTTCGACGAGGGCTCGGCTGCCGAGGACCTTTTCTTCGACGAGGGCTCGGCTGCCGAAGAAAAAATTTTCGACGAGGGCTCGGCTGCCGAGGACCTTTTCTTCGACGAGGGCTCGGCTGCCGAGGACCTTTTCTTCGACGAGGGCTCAGCTGCCGAAGAAAAAATTTTCGACGAGGGCTCGGCTGCCGAGGACCTTTTCTTCGACGAGGGCTCGGCTGCCGAGGACCTTTCTTCGACGAGGGCTCGGCTGCCGAGGACCTTTCTTCGACGAGGGCTCGGCTGCCGAGGACCTTTTCTTCGACGAGGGCTCGGCTGCCGAGGACCTTTTCTTCGACGAGGGCTCGGCTGCCGAAGAAAAAAATTTTCGACGAGGGCTCGGCTGCCGAGGACCTTTTCTCGACGAGGGCTCGGCTGCCGAGGACCTTTTCTTCGACGAGGGCTCGGCTGCCGAGGACCTTTTCTTCGACGAGGGCTCGGCTGCCGAAGAAAAAATTTTCGACGAGGGCTCGGCTGCCGAAGAAAAAATTTCGACGAGGGCTCGGCTGCCGAGGACCTTTTCTCTTCGACGAGGGCTCGGCTGCCGAGGACCTTTTCTTCGACGAGGGCTCGGCTGCCGAAGAAAAAATTTTCGACGAGGGCTCGGCTGCCGAGGACCTTTTCTTCGACGAGGGCTCGGCTGCCGAGGACCTTTTCTTCGACGAGGGCTCGGCTGCCGAGGACCTTTTCTTCGACGAGAGGCTCGGCTGCCGAGGACCTTTTCTTCGACGAGGGCTCGGCTGCCGAAGAAAAAATTTTCGACGAGGGCTCGGCTGCCGAGGACCTTTTCTTCGACGAGGGCTCGGCTGCCGAGGACCTTTTCTTCGACGAGGGCTCGGCTGCCGAAGAAAAAATTTTCGACGAGGGCTCGGCTGCCGAGGACCTTTTCTTCGACGAGGGCTCGGCTGCCGAGGACCTTTTCCTTCGACGAGGGCTCGGCTGCCGAAGAAAAATTTCGACGAGGGCTCGGCTGCCGAGGACCTTTTCTTCGACGAGGGCTCGGCTGCCGAGGACCTTTTCTTCGACGAGGGCTCGGCTGCCGAAGAAAAAATTTTCGACGAGGGCTCGGCTGCCGAGGACCTTTTCTTCGACGAGGGCTCGGCTGCCGAAGAAAAAATTTTCGACGAGGGCTCGGCTGCCGAGGACCTTTTCTTCGTCGAGGGCTCGGCTGCCGAGGACCTTTTCTTCGACGAGGGCTCGGCTGCCGAAGAAAAAATTTTCGACGAGGGCTCGGCTGCCGAGGACCTTTTCTTCGACGAGGGCTCGGCTGCCGAGGACCTTTTCTTCGACGAGGGCTCGGCTGCCGAGGACCTTTTCTTCGACGAGGGCTCGGCTGCCGAGGACCTTTTCTTCGACGAGGGCTCGGCTGCCGAGGACCTTTTCTTCGACGAGGGCTCGGCTGCCGAGGACCTTTTCTCGACGAGGGCTCGGCTGCCGAGGACCTTTTCTTCGACGAGGGCTCGGCTGCCGAGGACCTTTTCTTCGACGAGGGCTCGGCTGCCGAGGACCTTTTCTTCGACGAGGGCTCGGCTGCCGAGGACCTTTTTCTTCGACGAGGGCTCGGCTTCTGAGGACCTTTTCTTCGACGAGGGCTCGGCTTGCCGAGGACCTTTTCTTCGACGAGGGCTCGGCTGCCGAGGACCTTTTCTTCGACGAGGGCTCGGCTGCCGAGGACCTTTTCTTCGACGAGGGCTCGGCTGCCGAGGACCTTTTCTTCGACGAGGGCTCGGCTGCCGAGGACCTTTTCTTCGACGAGGGCTCGGCTGCCGAGGACCTTTTCTTTCGACGAGGGCTCGGCTGCCGAGGACCTTTTCTTCGACGAGGGCTCGGCTGCCGAGGACCTTTTCTTCGACGAGGGCTCGGCTGCCGAGGACCTTTTCTTCGACGAGGGCTCGGCTGCCGAGGACCTTTTCTTCGACGAGGGCTCGGCTGCCGAGGACCTTTTCTTCGACGAGGGCTCGGCTGCCGAGGACCTTTTCTTCGACGAGGGCTCGGCTGCCGAGGACCTTTTCTTCGACGAGGGCTCGGCTGCCGAGGGACCTTTTCTTCGACGAGGGCTCGGCTGCCGAGGACCTTTTCTTCGACGAGGGCTCGGCTGCCGAGGACCTTTTCTTCGACGAGGGCTCGGCTGCCGAGGACCTTTTCTTCGACGAGGGCTCGGCTGCCGAGGGACCTTTTCTTCGACGAGGGCTCGGCTGCCGAGGACCTTTCTTCGACGAGGGCTCGGCTGCCGAGGACCTTTTCTTCGACGAGGGCTCGGCTGCCGAGGACCTTTTCTTCGACGAGGGCTCGCCTGCGAAGAAAAAATTTTCGACGAGGGCTCGCCTGCCGAAGAAAAAATTTTCGACGAGGGCTCGCCTGCCGAAGAAAAAATTTTCGACGAGGGCTCGCCTGCCGAGGACCTTTTCTTCGACGAGGGCTCGGCTGCCGAGGACCTTTTCTTCGACGAGGCTCGGCTGCCGAAGAAAAAATTTTCGACGAGGGCCTCGGCTGCCGAGGACCTTTTCTTCGACGAGGGCTCGGCTGCCGAGGACCTTTTCTTCGACGAGGGCTCGGCTGCCGAGACCTTTTCTTCGACGAGGGCTCGGCTGCCGAGGACCTTTTCTTCGACGAGGGCTCGGCTGCCGAGGACCTTTTCTTCGACGAGGGGCTCGGCTGCCGAGGACCTTTTCTTCGACGAGGGCTCGGCTGCCGAGGACCTTTTCTTCGACGAGGGCTCGGCTGCCGAGGACCTTTTCTTCGACGAGGGCTCGGCTGCCGAGGACCTTTTCTTCGACGAGGGCTCGGCTGCCGAGGACCTTTTCTTCGACGAGGGCTCCGGCTGCCGAGGACCTTTTCTTCGACGAGGGCTCGGCTGCCGAGGACCTTTTCTTCGACGAGGGCTCGGCTGCCGAGGACCTTTTCTTCGACGAGGGCTCGGCTGCCGAGGACCTTTTCTTCGACGAGGGCTCGGCTGCCGAGGACCTTTTCTTCGACGAGGGCTCGGCTGCCGAAGAAAAAAATTTTCGACGAGGGCTCGGCTGCCGAGGACCTTTTCTTCGACGAGGGCTTCGGCTGCCGAGGACCTTTCTCTTCGACGAGGGCTCGGCTGCCGAGGACCTTTTCTTCGACGAGGCTCGGCTGCCGAGGACCTTTTCTTCGACGAGGGCATGGCTGCCAAAGAAAAAATTTTCGACGAGCGCTCGGCTGCCGAAGAAAAATTTTGCGACGAGCGCTCGGCTTCCGAAGAAAAAATTCTTAGAGGAGGGCTCGCCTGCCGAAAAAAAAATTTTCGACGATGTCTCTGCTGCCGAAGAACAAATTTTCGACGAGGGCTTGGCTTCCAGGGACCATTTTTGCGACGAGGGCTCGTCTGCCGAAGAAAAGATTTTCGATGAGGGCTCAGATGCCGGGGACCTTTTCTTCGACGAGGGCTCGGCTGCTGGGGACCATTTCTTCGATGAGGGCTCGGCTGCAAAGAAAAAATTTTCGACGAGGGCTCGTCTGACGGGGACTTTTTCGACGAGGGCTCGGCTGCCGAAGAAAAATTTTTCGACGACCGCTCGGATTCCAAAGAAAAATTTTTTCAACGAGGGCTCGGATGCCGGTGTCCTTTTCTTTGACAAGGCCTCGGCTGCCGAAGGAAATATTTTCAATGATGTCTCGGCTGCCGAAGAAAAAATTTTCGATGATGTCTCGACTGCCGAGAAAAAATTTTCGACGAGGGCTCGGCTGGCGGGGACATTTACTTCGACGAGGGCTGGGCTGCCGAAGAAAAAATTTTCGA
>NW_026293397.1:0-25440 GCF_026419915.1 Harpia harpyja
TCCTTCGACGAGGGCTCGGCTGCCGGGGACCTTTTCTTCGACGAGGGCTCGGCTGCCGGGGACCTTTTCTTCGACGAGGGCTCGGCTGCCGAAGAAAAGATTTTCGACGAGGGCTCGGCTGCCGGGGACCTTTTCTTCGACGAGGGCTCGGCTGCCGAAGAAAAGATTTTCGACGAGGGCTCGGCTGCCGGGGACCTTTTCTTCGACGAGGGCTCGGGCTGCCGAAGGGAAAAAGATTTTCGACGAGGGCTCGGCTGCCGGGGACCTTTTCTTCGACGAGGGCTCGGCTGCCGGGGACCTTTTCTTCGACGAGGGCTCGGCTGCCGAAGAAAAGATTTTCGACGAGGGCTCGGCTGCCGGGGACCTTTTCTTCGACGAGGGCTCGGCTGCCGGGGACCTTTTCTTCGACGAGGGCTCGGCTGCCGGGGACCTTTTCTTCGACGAGGGCTCGGCTGCCGAAGAAAAGATTTTCGACGAGGGCTCGGCTGCCGGGGACCTTTTCTTCGACGAGGGCTCGGCTGCCGGGGGACCTTTTCTTCGACGAGGGCTCGGCTGCCGAAGAAAAGATTTTCGACGAGGGCTCGGCTGCCGGGGACCTTTTCTTCGACGAGGGCTCGGCTGCCGGGGACCTTTTCTTCGACGAGGGCTCGGCTGCCGGGGACCTTTCTTCGACGAGGGCTCGGCTGCCGAAGAAAAGATTTTCGACGAGGGCTCGGCTGCCGGGGACCTTTTCTTCGACGAGGGCTCGGCTGCCGGGGACCTTTTCTTCGACGAGGGCTCGGCTGCCGGGGACCTTTTCTTCGACGAGGGCTCGGCTGCCGGGGACCTTTTCTTCGACGAGGGCTCGGCTGCCGAAGAAAAGATTTTCGACGAGGGGCTCGGCTGCCGGGGACCTTTTCTTCGACGAGGGCTCGGCTGCCGGGGACCTTTTCTTCGACGAGGGCTCGGCTGCCGAAGAAAAGATTTTCGACGAGGGCTCGGCTGCCGGGGACCTTTTCTTCGACGAGGGCTCGGCTGCCGGGGACCTTTTCTTCGACGAGGGCTCGGCTGCCGGGGACCTTTTCTTCGACGAGGGCTCGGCTGCCGGGGACCTTTTCTTCGACGAGGGGTCGGCTGCCGAAGAAAAGATTTTCGACGAGGGCTCGGCTGCCGGGGACCTTTTCTTCGACGAGGGCTCGGTTGCTGAAGAAAATTTTTCGACGAGGGGCTCGGCTGCCGGGGACCTTTTCTTCGACGAGGGCTCGGCTGCCGGGGACCTTTTCTCGACGAGGGCTCGGTTGCTGAAGAAAATTTTTCGACGAGGGCTCGGTTGCTGAAGAAAATTTTTCGACGAGGGGCTCGGCTGCCGGGGACCTTTTCTTCGACGAGGGCTCGGCTGCCGGGGACCTTTTCTTCGACGAGGGCTCGGCTGCCGGGGACCTTTTCTTCGACGAGGGCTCGGCTGCCGGGGACCTTTTCTTCGACGAGGGCTCGGCTGCCGGGGACCTTTTCTTCGACGAGGGCTCGGCTGCCGGGGACCTTTTCTTCGACGAGGGGCTCGGTTGCTGAAGAAAATTTTTCGACGAGGGCTCGGTTGCTGAAGAAAATTTTTCGACGAGGGCTCGGCTGCCGGGGACCTTTTCTTCGACGAGGGCTCGGCTGCCGGGGACCTTTTCTTCGACGAGGGCTCGGCTGCCGGGGACCTTTTCTTCGACGAGGGCTCGGTTGCTGAAGAAAATTTTTCGACGAGGGCTCGGCTGCCGGGGACCTTTTCTTCGACGAGGGCTCGGCTGCCGGGGACCTTTTCTTCGACGAGGGCTCGGTTGCTGAAGAAAATTTTTCGACGAGGGCTCGGCTGCCGGGGACCTTTTCTTCGACGAGGGCTCGGCTGCCGGGGACCTTTTCTTCGACGAGGGGCTCGGTTGCTGAAGAAAATTTTTCGACGAGGGCTCGGCTGCCGGGGACCTTTTCTTCGACGAGGGCTCGGCTGCCGGGGACCTTTTCTTCGACGAGGGCTCGGTTGCTGAAGAAAATTTTTCGACGAGGGGCTCGGCTGCCGGGGACCTTTTCTTCGACGAGGGCTCGGCTGCCGGGGACCTTTTCTTCGACGAGGGGCTCGGTTGCTGAAGAAAATTTTTCGACGAGGGCTCGGCTGCCGGGGGACCTTTTCTTCGACGAGGGCTCGGCTGCCGGGGACCTTTTCTTCGACGAGGGCTCGGTTGCTGAAGAAAATTTTTCGACGAGGGCTCGGCTGCCGGGGACCTTTTCTTCGACGAGGGCTCGGCTGCCGGGGACCTTTTCTTCGACGAGGGCTCGGTTGCTGAAGAAAATTTTTCGACGAGGGCTCGGCTGCCGGGGACCTTTTCTTCGACGAGGGGCTCGGCTGCCGGGGACCTTTTCTTCGACGAGGGCTCGGCTGCTGAAGAAAATTTTTCGACGAGGGCTCGGCTGCCGGGGACCTTTTCTTCGACGAGGGCTCGGCTGCCGGGGACCTTTTCTTCGACGAGGGCTCGGTTGCTGAAGAAAATTTTTCGACGAGGGGCTCGGTTGCTGAAGAAAATTTTTCGACGAGGGCTCGGCTGGCGGGGACCTTTTCTTCGACGAGGGCTCGGCTGGCGGGGACCTTTTCTTCGACGAGGGCTCGGCTGGCGGGGACCTTTTCTTCGACGAGGGCTCGGCTGGCGGGGACCATTTCTTCGACGAGGGCTCGGCTGCCGGGGACCTTTTCTTCGACGAGTGGGCTCGGCTGCCGGGGACCTTTTCTTCGACGAGGGCTCGGCTGCCGGGGACCTTTTCTTCGACGAGGGCTCGGCTGCCGGGGACCTTTTCTTCGACGAGGGCTCGGCTGCCGGGGACCTTTTCTTCGACGAGGGCTCGGCTGCCGGGGACCTTTTCTTCGACGAGGGCTCGGCTGCCGGGGACCTTTTCTTCGACGAGGGCTCGGCTGCCGGGGACCTTTTCTTCGACGAGGGCTCGGCTGCCGGGGACCTTTTCTTCGACGAGCGCGTCGGCTGCCGGGGACCTTTTCTTCGACGAGGGGCTCGGTTGCTGAAGAAATTTTTTCGACGAGGGCTCGGCTGCCGGGGACCTTTTCTTCGACGAGGGCTCGGTTGCTGAAGAAAATTTTTCGACGAGGGCTCGGCTGCCGGGGACCTTTTCTTCGACGAGGGCTCGGCTGCCGGGGACCTTTTCTTCGACGAGGGCTCGGCTGCCGGGGACCTTTTCTTCGACGAGGGGCTCGGCTGCCGGGGACCTTTTCTTCGACGAGGGCTCGGCTGCCGGGGACCTTTTCTTCGACGAGGGCTCGGCTGCCGGGGACCTTTTCTTCGACGAGGGCTCGGCTGCCGGGGACCTTTTCTTCGACGAGGGCTCGGCTGCCGGGGACCTTTTTTCTTCGACGAGGGCTCGGCTGCCGGGGACCTTTTTTCTTCGACGAGGGTTCGGCTGCCGGGGGACCTTTTTTCTTCGACGAGGGCTCGGCTGCCGGGGACCTTTTCTTCGACGAGGGGCTCGGCTGCCGAAGAAAAGATTTTCGACGAGGGCTCGGCTGCCGGGGACCTTTTCTTCGACGAGGGCTCGGCTGCCGGGGACCTTTTTTCTTCGACGAGGGCTCGGCTGCCGGGGACCTTTTTTCTTCGACGAGGGCTCGGCTGCCGGGGACCTTTTTTCTTCGACGAGGGCTCGGCTGCCGGGGACCTTTTCTTCGACGAGGGCTCGGCTGCCGAAGAAAAGATTTTCGACGAGGGCTCGGCTGCCGGGGACCTTTTCTTCGACGAGGGCTCGGCTGCCGGGGACCTTTTCTTCGACGAGGGCTCGGCTGCCGGGGACCTTTTCTTCGACGAGGGCTCGGCTGCCGGGGACCTTTTCTTCGACGAGGGCTCGGCTGCCGAAGAAAAGATTTTCGACGAGGGCTCGGCTGCCGGGGACCTTTTCTTCGACGAGGGGCTCGGCTGCCGGGGACCTTTTCTTCGACGAGGGCTCGGCTGCCGAAGAAAAGATTTTCGACGAGGGCTCGGCTGCCGGGGACCTTTTCTTCGACGAGGGCTCGGCTGCCGGGGACCTTTTTTCTTCGACGAGGGCTCGGCTGCCGGGGACCTTTTTTCTTCGACGAGGGCTCGGCTGCCGGCGACCTTTTCTTCGACGAGGGCTCGGCTGCCGGGGACCTTTTCTTCGACGAGGGGCTCGGCTGCCGGGGACCTTTTCTTTCGACGAGGGGCTCGGCTGCCGGGGACCTTTTCTTCGACGAGGGCTCGGCTGCCGGGGACCTTTTCTTCGACGAGGGCTCGGCTGCCGAAGAAAAGATTTTCGACGAGGGCTCGGCTGCCGGGGACCTTTTCTTCGACGAGGGGCTCGGCTGCCGGGGACCTTTTCTTCGACGAGGGCTCGGCTGCCGGGGACCTTTTCTTCGACGAGGGCTCGGCTGCCGGGGACCTTTTCTTCGACGTGGGCTCGGCTGCCAAAGAAAAGATTTTCGACGAGGGCTCGGCTGCCGGGGACCTTTTCTTCGACGAGGGCTCGGCTGCCGGGGACCTTTTCTTCGACGAGGGCTCGGCTGCCGGGGACCTTTTCTTCGACGAGGGCTCGGCTGCCGAAGAAAAGATTTTTGACGAGTGCTCGGCTGCCGGGGACCTTTCTTCGACGAGGGCTCGGCTGCCGGGGGACCTTTTCTTCGACGAGGGCTCGGCTGCCGAAGAAAATATTTTCGACGAGGGCTCGGCTGCCGGGGACCTTTTCTTCGACGAGGGCTCGGCTGCCGGGGACCTTTTCTTCGACGCGGGCTCGGCTGCCGAAGAAAAGATTTTCGACGAGGGCTCGGCTGCCGGGGACCTTTTCTTCGACGAGGGCTCGGCTGCCGAAGAAAAGATTTTCGACGAGGGCTCGGCTGCCGGGGACCTTTTCTTCGACGAGGGCTCGGCTGCCGGGGACCTTTTCTTCGACGAGGGCTCGGCTGCCGAAGAAAAGCTTTTCGACGAGGGCTCGGCTGCCGGGGACCTTTTCTTCGACGAGGGCTCGGCTGCCGGGGACCTTTTCTTCGACGAGGGCTCGGCTGCCGGGGACCTTTTCTTCGACGAGGGCTCGGCTGCCGGGGACCTTTTCTTCGACGAGGGCTCGGCTGCCGGGGACCTTTTCTTCGACGAGGGCTCGGCTGCCGGGGACCTTTTCTTCGACGAGGGCTCGGCTGCCGAAGAAAAGATTTTCGACGAGGGCTCGGCTGCCGGGGACCTTTTCTTCGAAGAAGACTCGGCTGCCGAAGAAAAGATTTTCGATGAGGGCTCGGCTGCCGGGGACCTTTTCTTCGACGAGGGCTCGGCTGCCGGGGACCTTTTCTTCGACGAGGGCTCGGCTGCCGAAGAAAAGATTTTCGACGAGGGCTCGGCTGCCGGGGACCTTTTCTTCGACGAGGGCTCGGCTGCCGGGGACCTTTTCTTCGACGAGGGCTCGGCTGGCGGGGACCTTTTCTTCGACGAGGGCTCGGCTGCCGGGGACCTTTTCTTCGACGAGGGCTCGGCTGCCGGGGACCTTTTCTTCGACGAGGGCTCGGCTGCCGGGGACCTTTTCTTCGACGAGGGCTCGGCTGCCGGGGACCTTTTCTTCGACGAGGGCTCGGCTGCCGGGGACCTTTTCTCGACGAGGGCTCGGCTGCCGGGGACCTTTTCTTCGACGAGGGCTCGGCTGCCGGGGACCTTTTCTTCGACGAGGGCTCGGCTGCCGGGGACCTTTTCTTCGACGAGGGCTCGGCTGCCGGGGACCTTTTCTTCGACGAGGGCTCGGCTGGCGGGGACCTTTTCTTCGACGAGGGCTCGGCTGCCGGGGACCGTTTCTTCGACGAGGGCTCGGCTGCCGGGGACCTTTTCTTCGACGAGGGCTCGGCTGCCGGGGACCTTTTCTTCGACGAGGGCTCGGCTGCCGGGGACCTTTTCTCGACGAGGGCTCGGCTGCCGGGGACCTTTTCTTCGACGAGGGCTCGGCTGCCGGGGACCTTTTCTTCGACGAGGGCTCGGCTGCCGGGGACCTTTTCTTCGACGAGGGCTCGGCTGCCGGGGACCTTTTCTTCGACGAGGGCTCGGCTGCCGGGGACTTTTTCTTCGAAGAAGACTCGGCTGCCGAAGAAAAGATTTTCGACGAGGGCTCGGCTGGCGGGGACCTTTTCTTCGACGAGGGCTCGGCTGGCGGGGACCTTTTCTTCGACGAGGGCTCGGCTGCCGAAGAAAAGATTTTCGACGAGGGCTCGGCTGCCGAAGAAAAGATTTTCGACGAGGGCTCGGCTGGCGGGGACCTTTTCTTCGACGAGGGCTCGGCTGGCGGGGACCTTTTCTTCGACGAGGGCTCGGCTGCCGGGGACCTTTTCTTCGACGAGGGCTCGGCTGCCGGGGACCTTTTCTTCGACGAGGGCTCGGCTGCCGGGGACCTTTTCTTCGACGAGGGCTCGGCTGCCGGGGACCTTTTCTTCGACGAGGGCTCGGCTGCCGGGGACCTTTTCTTCGACGAGGGCTCGGCTGCCGGGGACCTTTTCTTCGACGAGGGCTCGGCTGCCGGGGACCTTTTCTTCGACGAGGGCTCGGCTGCCGAAGAAAAGATTTTCGACGAGGGCTCGGCTGCCGAAGAAAAGATTTTCGACGAGGGCTCGGCTGCCGGGGACCTTTTCTTCGACGAGGGCTCGGCTGCCGGGGACCTTTTCTTCGACGAGGGCTCGGCTGCCGGGGACCTTTTCTTCGACGAGGGCTCGGCTGCCGAAGAAAAGATTTTCGACGAGGGCTCGGCTGCCGAAGAAAAGATTTTCGACGAGGGCTCGGCTGCCGAAGAAAAGATTTTCGACGAGGGCTCGGCTGGCGGGGACCTTTTCTTCGACGAGGGCTCGGCTGGCGGGGACCTTTTCTTCGACGAGGGCTCGGCTGGCGGGGACCTTTTCTTCGACGAGGGCTCGGCTGCCGGGGACCTTTTCTTCGACGAGGGCTCGGCTGCCGGGGACCTTTTCTTCGACGAGGGCTCGGCTGCCGGGGACCTTTTCTTTGACGAGGGCTCGGCTGCCGGGGACCTTTTCTTCGACGAGGGCTCGGCTGCCGGGGACCTTTTCTTCGACGAGGGCTCGGCTGCCGAAGAAAAGATTTTCGACGAGGGCTCGGCTGCCGGGGACCTTTTCTTCGACGAAGGCTCGGCTGCCGGGGACCTTTTCTTCGACGAGGGCTCGGCTGCCGGGGACCTTTTCTTCGACGAGGGCTCGGCTGCTGGGGACCTTTTCTTCGACGAGGGCTCGGCTGGCGGGGACCTTTTCTTCGACGAGGGCTCGGCTGCCGGGGACCTTTTCTTCGACGAGGGCTCGGCTGCCGAAGAAAAGATTTTCGACGAGGGCTCGGCTATCGAAGAAAAGATTTTCGACGAGGGCTCGGCTGCCGAAGAAAAGATTTTCGACGAGGGCTCGGCTGGCGGGGACCTTTTCTTCGACGAGGGCTCGGCTGCCGGGGACCTTTTCTTCGACGAGGGCTCGGCTGCCGGGGACCTTTTCTTCGACGAGGGCTCGGCTGCCGAAGAAAAGATTTTCGACGAGGGCTCGGCTGCCGGGGACCTTTTCTTCGACGAGGGCTCGGCTGCCGGGGACCTTTTCTTCGATGAGGGCTCGGCTGCTGGGGACCTTTTCTTCGACGAGGGCTCGGCTGCCGGGGACCTTTTCTTCGACGAGGGCTCGGCTGCCGGGGACCTTTTCTTCAACGAGGGCTCGGCTGGCGGGGACCTTTTCTTCGACGAGGGCTCGGCTGCCGAAGAAAAGATTTTCGACGAGGGCTCGGCTGCCGAAGAAAAGATTTTCGACGAGGGCTCGGCTGGCGGGGACCTTTTCTTCGACGAGGGCTCGGCTGCCGAAGAAAAAATTTTCGACGAGGGCTCGGCTGCCGGGGACCTTTTCTTCGACGAGGGCTCGGCTGGCGGGGACCTTTTCTTCGACGAGGGCTCGGCTGGCGGGGACCTTTTCTTCGACGAGGGCTCGGCTGGCGGGGACCTTTTCTTCGACGAGGGCTCGGCTGCCGGGGACCTTTTCTTCGACGAGGGCTCGGCTGGCGGGGACCTTTTCTTCGACGAGGGCTCGGCTGGCGGGGACCTTTTCTTCGACGAGGGCTCGGCTGCCGAAGAAAAGATTTTCGACGAGGGCTCGGCTGCCGGGGACTTTTTCTTCGAAGAAGACTCGGCTGCCGAAGAAAAGATTTTCGACGAGGGCTCGGCTGCCGGGGACCTTTTCTTCGACGAGGGCTCGGCTGCCGGGGACCTTTTCTTCGACGAGGGCTCGGCTGCCGAAGAAAAGATTTTCGACGAGGGCTCGGCTGCCGGGGACCTTTTCTTCGACGAGGGCTCGGCTGCCGGGGACCTTTTCTTCGACGAGGGCTCGGCTGCCGGGGACCTTTTCTTCGACGAGGGCTCGGCTGGCGGGGACCTTTTCTTCGACGAGGGCTCGGCTGCCGAAGAAAAGATTTTCGACGAGGGCTCGGCTGCCGGGGACTTTTTCTTCGAAGAAGACTCGGCTGCCGAAGAAAAGATTTTCGACGAGGGCTCGGCTGCCGGGGACCTTTTCTTCGACGAGGGCTCGGCTGCCGGGGACCTTTTCTTCGACGAGGGCTCGGCTGCCGAAGAAAAGATTTTCGACGAGGGCTCGGCTGCCGGGGACCTTTTCTTCGAAGAAGACTCGGCTGCCGAAGAAAAGATTTTCGACGAGGGCTCGGCTGCCGGGGACCTTTTCTTCGACGAGGGCTCGGCTGCCGAAGAAAATATTTTCGACGAGGGCTCGGCTGCCGAAGAAAAGATTTTCGACGAGGGCTCGGCTGCCGGGGACCTTTTCTTCGACGAGGGCTCGGCTGCCGGGGACCTTTTCTTCGACGAGGGCTCGGCTGCCGGGGACCTTTTCTTCGACGAGGGCTCGGCTGGCGGGGACCTTTTCTTCGACGAGGGCTCGGCTGGCGGGGACCTTTTCTTCGACGAGGGCTCGGCTGCCGAAGAAAAGATTTTCGACGAGGGCTCGGCTGGCGGGGACCTTTTCTTCGACGAGGGCTCGGCTGCCGAAGAAAAGATTTTCGACGAGGGCTCGGCTGGCGGGCACCTTTTCTTCGACGAGGGCTCGGCTGCCGAAGAAAAGATTTTCGACGAGGGCTCGGCTGGCGGGGACCTTTTCTTCGACGAGGGCTCGGCTGGCGGGGACCTTTTCTTCGACGAGGGCTCGGCTGGCGGGGACCTTTTCTTCGACGAGGGCTCGGCTGGCGGGGACCTTTTCTTCGACGAGGGCTCGGCTGGCGGGGACCTTTTCTTCGACGAGGGCTCGGCTGCCGAAGAAAAGATTTTCGACGAGGGCTCGGCTGCCGAAGAAAAGATTTTCGACGAGGGCTCGGCTGCCGGGGACCTTTTCTTCGACGAGGGCTCGGCTGCCGGGGACCTTTTCTTCGACGAGGGCTCGGCTGCCGGGGACCTTTTCTTCGACGAGGGCTCGGCTGCCGAAGAAAAGATTTTCGACGAGGGCTCGGCTGCCGAAGAAAAGATTTTCGACGAGGGCTCGGCTGGCGGGGACCTTTTCTTCGACGAGGGCTCGGCTGCCGGGGACCTTTTCTTCGACGAGGGCTCGGTTGCTGAAGAAATTTTTTCGACGAGGGCTCGGCTGCCGGGGACTTTTTCTTCGAAGAAGACTCGGCTGCCGAAGAAAAGATTTTCGACGAGGGCTCGGCTGCCGGGGACCTTTTCTTCGACGAGGGCTCGGCTGCCGGGGACCTTTTCTTCGACGAGGGCTCGGCTGCCGGGGACCTTTTCTTCGACGAGGGCTCGGCTGCCGGGGACCTTTTCTTCGACGAGGGCTCGGCTGCCGGGGACCTTTTCTTCGACGAGGGCTCGGCTGCCGGGGACCTTTTCTTCGACGAGGGCTCGGCTGCCGGGGACCTTTTCTTCGACGAGGGCTCGGCTGCCGGGGACCTTTTCTTCGACGAGGGCTCGGCTGCTGGGGACCTTTTCTTCGACGAGGGCTCGGCTGGCGGGGACCTTTTCTTCGACGAGGGCTCGGCTGGCGGGGACCTTTTCTTCGACGAGGGCTCGGCTGCCGAAGAAAAGATTTTCGACGAGGGCTCGGCTGGCGGGGACCTTTTCTTCGACGAGGGCTCGGCTGCCGAAGAAAAGATTTTCGACGAGGGCTCGGCTGCCGAAGAAAAGATTTTCGACGAGGGCTCGGCTGCCGGGGACCTTTTCTTCGACGAGGGCTCGGCTGCCGGGGACCTTTTCTTTGACGAGGGCTCGGCTGCCGGGGACCTTTTCTTCGACGAGGGCTCGGCTGCCGGGGACCTTTTCTTCGACGAGGGCTCGGCTGCCGGGGACCTTTTCTTCGACGAGGGCTCGGCTGCCGAAGAAAAGATTTTCGACGAGGGCTCGGCTGCCGAAGAAAAGATTTTCGAAGAGGGCTCGGCTGCCGGGGACCTTTTCTTCATCGAGGGCTCGGCTGCCGGGGACCTTTTCTTCGACGAGGGCTCGGCTGCCGGGGACCTTTTCTTCGATGAGGGCTCGGCTGTCTAAGACAAAATTTTCGACGAGGGCTCGGCTGCCGACGTCCTTTTCTTCGTCGAGGGCTCGGCTGCCGGGTACCTTTTCTTCGACGAGGGTTCGGCTGCCGAAGAATAAATTTTCGACGAGGGCTCGGCTGCCGGGGACCTTTTCTTCGACGAGGGCTCAGATACCGGGGACTTTTTCTTCGACGAGGGCTCGGCTGCCGGGCAAATTTTCTTTGACGAAGGCTCGGCTGCTGAAGAAAATTTTTCGACGATGGCTCGGCTGCCGGGGACCTTTTCTTCGACGAGGGCTCGGCTGCCGGGCAACTTTTCTTCGACTAGTGCTCGCCTGTCTGGGACCGTTTCTTCGACGAGGGCTCGGCTGCCGGGGACCTTTTCTTCGACGAGGGCTCGGCTGCCGAAGAATAAATTTTCGACGAGGGCTCGGATACCGGGGACCTTTTCTTCGACGAGGGCTCGGCTGCCGGGCAAATTTTCTTTGACGAAGGCTCGGCTGCTGAAGAAAATTTTTCGACGAGGGCTCGGCTGCCGGGGACCTTTTCTTCGACGAAGGCTCGGCTGCTGAAGAAAATTTTTCGACGAGGGCTCGGCTGCCGGGGACCTTTTCTTCGACGAAGGCTCGGCTGCTGAAGAAAATTTTTCGACGAGGGCTCGGCTGCCGGGGACCTTTTCTTCGACGAGGGCTCGGCTGCCGGGGACCTTTTCTTCGACGAGGGCTCGGCTGCCGGGGACCTTTTCTTCGACGAGGGCTCGGCTGCCGGGGACCTTTTCTTCGACGAGGGCTCGGCTGCCGGGGACCTTTTCTTCGACGAGGGCTCGGCTGCCGAAGAAAAGATTTTCGACGAGGGCTCGGCTGCCGGGGACCTTTTCTTCGACGAGGGTTCGGCTGCCGAAAAATAAATTTTCGACGAGGGCTCGGCTGCCGGGGACCTTTTCTTCGACAAGGGCTCGGATACCGGGGACCTTTTCTTCGACAAGGGCTCGGATACCGGGGACCTTTTCTTCGACAAGGGCTCGGCTGCCGGGCAACTTTTCTTTGACGAGGGCTCGGCTGCCGGGCAACTTTTCTTTGACGAGGGCTCGGCTGCCGGGCAACTTTTCTTCGACTAGTGCTAGCCTGTCAGGGACCTTTTCTTCGACGAGGGCTCGGCTGCTGAAGAAAAAATTGTCGACGAGGGCTCGGCTGCCGGGGACCTTTTCTTCATCGAGTGCTCGGCTGCCGGGGACCTTTTCTTCAACGAGGGCTCGGCTGCCGGGGACCTTTTCTTCGACGAGGGCTCGGCTGCCGAAGAAAAAATTTTCGACGAGGGCTCGGCCGCCGGGGTCCTTTTCTTCGTCGAGGTCTTGGCTGCCGGGTACCTTTTCTTCGACGAGGGTTCGGCTGCCGAAGAATAAATTTTCGACGAGGGCTCGGCTGCCGGGGACCTTTTCTTCGACGAGGGCTCGGATACCGGGGACCTTTTCTTCGACGAGGGCTCGGCTGCCGGGAACTTTTCTTTGACGAGGGCTCGGCTGCCGGGGACCTTTTCTTTGACGAGGGCTCGGCTGCCGGGCAACTTTTCTTCGACTAGTGCTCGCCTGTCAGGGACCTTTTCTTCGACGAGGGCTCGGCTGCTGAAGAAAAAATTTTCGACGAGGGCTCGGCTGCCGGGGACCTTTTCTTCATCGAGGGCTCGGCTGCCGGGGACCTTTTCTTCGACGAGGGCTCGGCTGCCGGGGACCTTTTCTTCGACGAGGGCTCGGCTGCCGGGGACCTTTTCTTCGACGAGGGCTCGGCTGTCTAAGACAAAATTTTCGACGAGGGCTCGGCTGCCGACGTCCTTTTCTTCGTCGAGGGCTCGGCTGCCGGGGACCTTTTCTTCGACGAGGGTTCGGATGCCGAAGAATAAATTTTCGACGAGGGCTCGGCTGCCGGGGACCTTTTCTTCGACGAGGGCTCAGATACCGGGGACCTTTTCTTCGACGAGGGCTCGGCTGCCGGGCAAATTTTCTTTGACGAAGGCTCGGCTGCTGAAGAAAATTTTTCGACGATGGCTCGGCTGCCGGGGACCTTTTCTTCGACGAGGGCTCGGCTGCCGGGCAACTTTTCTTCGACTAGTGCTCGCCTGTCTGGGACCGTTTCTTCGACGAGGGCTCGGCTGCCGGGGACCTTTTCTTCGACGAGGGCTCGGCTGCCGGGGACCTTTTCTTCGACGAGGGCTCGGCTGCCGGGGACCTTTTCTTCGACGAGGGCTCGGCTGCCGGGGACCTTTTCTTCGACGAGGGCTCGGCTTCCGGGGACCTTTTCTTCGACGAGGGCTCGGCTGCCGGGGACCTTTTCTTCGACGAGGGCTCGGCTGCCGGGGACCTTTTCTTCGACGAGGGCTCGGCTGTCTAAGACAAAATTTTCGACGAGGGCTCGGCTGCCGACGTCCTTTTCTTCGTCGAGGGCTCGGCAGCCGGGTACCTTTTCTTCGACGAGGGCTCGGCTGCCGGGTACCTTTTCTTCGACGAGGGTTCGGCTGCCGAAGAACAAATTTTCGACGAGGGCTCGGCTGCCGGGGACCTTTTCTTCGACGAGGGCTCAGATACCGGGGACCATTTCTTCGACGAGGGCTCGGCTGCCGGGCAAATTTTCTTTGACGAAGGCTCGGCTGCTAAAGAAAATTTTTCGACGAGGGCTCGGCTGCCGGGGACCTTTTCTTCGACGAGGGCTCGGCTGCCGGGCAACTTTTCTTCGACTAGTGCTCGCCTGTCGGAGACCTTTTCTTCGACGAGGGCTCGGCTGCCGGGGACCTTTTCTTCGACGAGGGCTCGGCTGCCGGGGACCTTTTCTTCGACGAGGGCTCGGCTGTCTAAGACAAAATTTTCGACGAGGGCTCGGCTGCCGACGTCCTTTTCTTCGTCGAGGGCTCGGCTGCCGGGTACCTTTTTTTCGACGAGGGTTCGGCTGCCGAAGAATAAATTTTCGACGAGGGCTCGGATACCGGGGACCTTTTCTTCGACGACGGCTCGGCTGCCGGGCAAATTTTCTTTGACGAAGGCTCGGCTGCTGAAGAAAATTTTTCGACGAGGGCTCGGCTGCCGGGGACCTTTTCTTCGACGAAGGCTCGGCTGCCGGGGACCTTTTCTTCGACGAGGGCTCGGCTGCCGGGGACCTTTTCTTCGACGAGGGCTCGGCTGCCGAAGAAAAGATTTTCGACGAGGGCTCGGCTGCCGAAGAAAAGATTTTCGAAGAGGGCTCGGCTGCCGGGGACCTTTTCTTCATCGAGGGCTCGGCTGCCGGGGACCTTTTCTTCGACGAGGGCTCGGCTGCCGGGGACCTTTTCTTCGATGAGGGCTCGGCTGTCTAAGACAAAATTTTCGACGAGGGCTCGGCTGCCGACGTCCTTTTCTTCGTCGAGGGCTCGGCTGCCGGGTACCTTTTCTTCGACGAGGGTTCGGCTGCCGAAGAATAAATTTTCGACGAGGGCTCGGCTGCCGGGGACCTTTTCTTCGACGAGGGCTCAGATACCGGGGACTTTTTCTTCGACGAGGGCTCGGCTGCCGGGCAAATTTTCTTTGACGAAGGCTCGGCTGCTGAAGAAAATTTTTCGACGATGGCTCGGCTGCCGGGGACCTTTTCTTCGACGAGGGCTCGGCTGCCGGGCAACTTTTCTTCGACTAGTGCTCGCCTGTCTGGGACCGTTTCTTCGACGAGGGCTCGGCTGCCGGGGACCTTTTCTTCGACGAGGGCTCGGCTGCCGGGGACCTTTTCTTCGACGAGGGCTCGGCTGCCGGGGACCTTTTCTTCGACGAGGGCTCGGCTGCCGGGGACCTTTTCTTCGACGAGGGCTCGGCTGTCTAAGACAAAATTTTCGACGAGGGCTCGGCTGCCGACGTCCTTTTCTTCGTCGAGGGCTCGGCTGCCGGGTACCTTTTCTTCGACGAGGGCTCGGCTGCCGGGTACCTTTTCTTCGACGAGGGTTCGGCTGCCGAAGAACAAATTTTCGACGAGGGCTCGGCTGCCGGGGACCTTTTCTTCGACGAGGGCTCAGATACCGGGGACCTTTTCTTCGACGAGGGCTCGGCTGCCGGGCAAATTTTCTTTGACGAAGGCTCGGCTGCTAAAGAAAATTTTTCGACGAGGGCTCGGCTGCCGGGGACCTTTTCTTCGACGAGGGCTCGGCTGCCGGGCAACTTTTCTTCGACTAGTGCTCGCCTGCCGGGGACCTTTTCTTCGACGAGGGCTCGGCTGCCGGGGACCTTTTCTTCGACGAGGGCTCGGCTGCCGGGGACCTTTTCTTCGACGAGGGCTCGGCTGCCGGGGACCTTTTCTTCGACGAGGGCTCGGCTGTCTAAGACAAAATTTTCGACGAGGGCTCGGCTGCCGACGTCCTTTTCTTCGTCGAGGGCTCGGCTGCCGGGTACCTTTTTTTCGACGAGGGTTCGGCTGCCGAAGAATAAATTTTCGACGAGGGCTCGGATACCGGGGACCTTTTCTTCGACGAGGGCTCGGCTGCCGGGCAAATTTTCTTTGACGAAGGCTCGGCTGCTGAAGAAAATTTTTCGACGAGGGCTCGGCTGCCGGGGACCTTTTCTTCGACGAAGGCTCGGCTGCTGAAGAAATTTTTTCGACGAGGGCTCGGCTGCCGGGGACCTTTTCTTCGACGAAGGCTCGGCTGCTGAAGAAAATTTTTCGACGAGGGCTCGGCTGCCGGGGACCTTTTCTTCGACGAGGGCTCGGCTGCCGGGGACCTTTTCTTCGACGAGGGCTCGGCTGCCGGGGACCTTTTCTTCGACGAGGGCTCGGCTGCCGGGGACCTTTTCTTCGACGAGGGCTCGGCTGCCGGGGACCTTTTCTTCGACGAGGGCTCGGCTGCCGAAGAAAAGATTTTCGACGAGGGCTCGGCTGCCGGGGACCTTTTCTTCGACGAGGGCTCGGCTGCCGAAGAAAAGATTTTCGACGAGGCCTCGGCTGCCGAAGAAAAGATTTTCGACGAGGGCTCGGCTGCCGAAGAAAAGATTTTCGACGAGGGCTCGGCTGCCGGGGACCTTTTCTTCGACGAGGGCTCGGCTGCCGGGGACCTTTTCTTCGACGAGGGATCGGCTGCCGGGCAACTTTTCTTCGACGAGGGCTCGGCTGCCGGGGACCTTTTCTTCGACGAGGGCTCGGCTGCCGGGGACCTTTTCTTCGACGAGGGCTCGGCTGCCGGGGACCTTTTCTTCGACGAGGGCTCGCCTGCCGGGGACCTTTTCTTCGACGAGGGCTCGCCTGCCGAAGAAAAGATTTTCGACGAGGGCTCGGCTGCCGGGGACCTTTTCTTCGACGAGGGCTCGGCTGCCGGGGACCTTTTCTTCGACGAGGGCTCGGCTGCCGGGGACCTTTTCTTCGACGAGGGCTCGGCTGCCGGGGACCTTTTCTTCGACGAGGGCTCGGCTGCCGGGGACCTTTTCTTCGACGAGGGCTCGGCTGCCGGGGACCTTTTCTTCGACGAGGGCTCGGCTGCCGGGGACCTTTTCTTCGACGAGGGCTCGGCTGCCGGGGACCTTTTCTTCGACGAGGGCTCGGCTGCCGGGGACCTTTTCTTCGACGAGGGCTCGGCTGCCGGGGACCTTTTCTTCGACGAGGGCTCGGCTGCCGGGGACCTTTTCTTCGACGAGGGCTCGGCTGCCGGGGACCTTTTCTCGACGAGGGCTCGGCTGCCGGGGACCTTTTCTTCGACGAGGGCTCGGCTGCCGGGGACCTTTTCTTCGACGAGGGCTCGGCTGCCGGGGACCTTTTCTTCGACGAGGGCTCGGCTGCCGGGGACCTTTTCTTCGACGAGGGCTCGGCTGCCGGGGACCTTTTCTTCGACGAAGGCTCGTCTGTCTAAGACAAAATTTTCGACGAGGGCTCGGCTGCCGGACACCTTTTCTTCGACTAGGGCTCGGCTGCCGGACACCTTTTCTTCGACGAGGGCTCGGCTGCCGGGGACCTTTACTTCGACGAGGGCTCGGCTGCCGGGGACCTTTACTTCGACGAGGGCTCGGCTGCCGGACACCATTTCTTCGACGAGGGCTCGGCTGCCGGGGACCTTTTCTTCGACGAGGGCTGGCTGCCGAAGAAAAAATTTTCAACGAGGGCTCGGCTGCCGGGGACCTTTTCTTCGACGAAGGCTCGGCTGTCTAAGACAAAATTTTCATCGAGGGCTTGGCTGCCGGGTACCTTTTCTTCGTCGCGGGCTCGGCTGCCGGGTACCTTTTCTTCGTCGCGGGCTCGGCTGCCGGACACCTTTTCTTCGTCGCGGGCTCGGCTGCCGGACACCTTTTCTTCGTCGCGGGCTCGGCTGCCGGACACCTTTTCTTCGACGAGGGCTTGGCTGCCGGACACCTTTACTTCGACGAGGGCTCGGCTGCCGGGGACCTTTACTTCGACGAGGGCTCGGCTGGCGGACACCTTTTCTTCGTCGAGGGCTCGGCTGCCGGGTACCTTTTCTTCGACGAGGGTTCGGCTGCCGAAAAATAAATTTTCGACGAGGGCTCGGCTGCCGGGGACCTTTTCTTCGACAAGGGCTCGGATACCGGGGACCTTTTCTTCGACAAGGGCTCGGATACCGGGGACCTTTTCTTCGACAAGGGCTCGGCTGCCGGGCAACTTTTCTTTGACAAGGGCTCGGCTGCCGGGCAACTTTTCTTTGACGAGGGCTCGGCTGCCGGGCAACTTTTCTTCGACTAGTGCTAGCCTGTCAGGGACCTTTTCTTCGACGAGGGCTCGGCTGCTGAAGAAAAAATTTTCGACGAGGGCTCGGCTGCCGGGGACCTTTTCTTCATCGAGTGCTCGGCTGCCGGGGACCTTTTCTTCAACGAGGGCTCGGCTGCCGGGGACCTTTTCTTCGACGAGGGCTCGGCTGCCGAAGAAAAAATTTTCGACGAGGGCTCGGCCGCCGGGGTCCTTTTCTTCGTCGAGGGCTTGGCTGCCGGGTACCTTTTCTTCGACGAGGGTTCGGCTGCCGAAGAATAAATTTTCGACGAGGGCTCGGCTGCCGGGGACCTTTTCTTCGACGAGGGCTCGGATACCGGGGACCTTTTCTTCGACGAGGGCTCGGCTGCCGGGAACTTTTCTTTGACGAGGGCTCGGCTGCTGGGGACCTTTTCTTTGACGAGGGCTCGGCTGCCGGGCAACTTTTCTTCGACTAGTGCTCGCCTGTCAGGGACCTTTTCTTCGACGAGGGCTCGGCTGCTGAAGAAAAAATTTTCGACGAGGGCTCGGCTGCCGGGGACCTTTTCTTCATCGAGGGCTCGGCTGCCGGGGACCTTTTCTTCGACGAGGGCTCGGCTGCCGGGGACCTTTTCTTCGACGAGGGCTCGGCTGCCGGGGACCTTTTCTTCGACGAGGGCTCGGCTGTCTAAGACAAAATTTTCGACGAGGGCTCGGCTGCCGACGTCCTTTTCTTCGTCGAGGGCTCGGCTGCCGGGGACCTTTTCTTCGACGAGGGTTCGGATGCCGAAGAATAAATTTTCGACGAGGGCTCGGCTGCCGGGGACCTTTTCTTCGACGAGGGCTCAGATACCGGGGACCTTTTCTTCGACGAGGGCTCGGCTGCCGGGCAAATTTTCTTTGACGAAGGCTCGGCTGCTGAAGAAAATTTTTCGACGATGGCTCGGCTGCCGGGGACCTTTTCTTCGACGAGGGCTCGGCTGCCGGGCAACTTTTCTTCGACTAGTGCTCGCCTGTCTGGGACCGTTTCTTCGACGAGGGCTCGGCTGCCGGGGACCTTTTCTTCGACGAGGGCTCGGCTGCCGGGGACCTTTTCTTCGACGAGGGCTCGGCTGCCGGGGACCTTTTCTTCGACGAGGGCTCGGCTGCCGGGGACCTTTTCTTCGACGAGGGCTCGGCTGCCGGGGACCTTTTCTTCGACGAGGGCTCGGCTGCCGGGGACCTTTTCTTCGACGAGGGCTCGGCTGTCTAAGACAAAATTTTCGACGAGGGCTCGGCTGCCGACGTCCTTTTCTTCGTCGAGGGCTCGGCTGCCGGGTACCTTTTCTTCGACGAGGGCTCGGCTGCCGGGTACCTTTTCTTCGACGAGGGTTCGGCTGCCGAAGAACAAATTTTCGACGAGGGCTCGGCTGCCGGGGACCTTTTCTTCGACGAGGGCTCAGATACCGGGGACCATTTCTTCGACGAGGGCTCGGCTGCCGGGCAAATTTTCTTTGACGAAGGCTCGGCTGCTAAAGAAAATTTTTCGACGAGGGCTCGGCTGCCGGGGACCTTTTCTTCGACGAGGGCTCGGCTGCCGGGCAACTTTTCTTCGACTAGTGCTCGCCTGTCGGAGACCTTTTCTTCGACGAGGGCTCGGCTGCCGGGGACCTTTTCTTCGACGAGGGCTCGGCTGCCGGGGACCTTTTCTTCGACGAGGGCTCGGCTGCCGGGGACCTTTTCTTCGACGAGGGCTCGGCTGTCTAAGACAAAATTTTCGACGAGGGCTCGGCTGCCGACGTCCTTTTCTTCGTCGAGGGCTCGGCTGCCGGGTACCTTTTTTTCGACGAGGGTTCGGCTGCCGAAGAATAAATTTTCGACGAGGGCTCGGATACCGGGGACCTTTTCTTCGACGAGGGCTCGGCTGCCGGGCAAATTTTCTTTGACGAAGGCTCGGCTGCTGAAGAAAATTTTTCGACGAGGGCTCGGCTGCCGGGGACCTTTTCTTCGACGAAGGCTCGGCTGCTGAAGAAAATTTTTCGACGAGGGCTCGGCTGCCGGGGACCTTTTCTTCGACGAGGGCTCGGCTGCCGGGGACCTTTTCTTCGACGAGGGCTCGGCTGCCGGGGACCTTTTCTTCGACGAGGGCTCGGCTGCCGGGGACCTTTTCTTCGACGAGGGCTCGGCTGCCGGGGACCTTTTCTTCGACGAGGGCTCGGCTGCCGGGGACCTTTTCTTCGACGAGGGCTCGGCTGCCGAAGAAAAGATTTTCGACGAGGGCTCGGCTGCCGGGGACCTTTTCTTCGACGAGGGCTCGGCTGCCGGGGACCTTTTCTTCGACGAGGGCTCGGCTGCCGGGGACCTTTTCTTCGACGAGGGCTCGGCTGCCGGGGACCTTTTCTTCGACGAGGGCTCGGCTGCCGAAGAAAAGATTTTCGACGAGGGCTCGGCTGCCGGGGACCTTTTCTTCGACGAGGGCTCGGCTGCCGGGGACCTTTTCTTCGACGAGGGCTCGGCTGCCGGGGACCTTTTCTTCGACGAGGGCTCGGCTGCCGGGGACCTTTTCTTCGACGAGGGCTCGGCTGCCGGGGACCTTTTCTTCGACGAGGGCTCGGCTGCCGGGGACCTTTTCTTCGACGAGGGCTCGGCTGCCGGGGACCTTTTCTTCGACGAGGGCTCGGCTGCCGGGGACCTTTTCTTCGACGAGGGCTCGGCTGCCGGGGACCTTTTCTTCGACGAGGGCTCGGCTGCCGAAGAAAAGATTTTCGACGAGGGCTCGGCTGCCGGGGACCTTTTCTTCGACGAGGGCTCGGCTGCCGGGGACCTTTTCTTCGACGAGGGCTCGGCTGCCGGGGACCTTTTCTTCGACGAGGGCTCGGCTGCCGGGGACCTTTTCTTCGACGAGGGCTCGGCTGCCGAAGAAAAGATTTTTGACGAGGGCTCGGCTGCCGAAGAAAAGACTTTCGACGAGGGCTCGGCTGCCGGGGACCTTTTCTTCGACGAGGGCTCGGCTGCCGGGGACCTTTTCTTCGACGAGGGCTCGGCTGCCGGGGACCTTTTCTTCGACGAGGGCTCGGCTGCCGAAGAAAAGATTTTCGACGAGGTCTCGGCTGCCGAAGAAAAGATTTTCGACGAGGGCTCGGCTGCCGAAGAAAAGATTTTCGACGAGGGCTCGGCTGCCGGGGACCTTTTCTTCGACGAGGGCTCGGCTGCCGAAGAAAAGATTTTCGACGAGGGCTCGGCTGCCGGGGACCTTTTCTTCGACGAGGGCTCGGCTGCCGGGGACTTTTTCTTCGACGAGGGCTCGGCTGCCGGGGACCTTTTCTTCGACGAGGGCTCGGCTGCCGGGGACCTTTTCTTCGACGAGGGCTCGGCTGCCGGGGACCTTTTCTTCGACGAGGGCTCGGCTGCCGGGGACCTTTTCTTCGACGAGGGCTCGGCTGCCGAAGAAAAGATTTTCGACGAGGGCTCGGCTGCCGAAGAAAAGATTTTCGACGAGGGCTCGGCTGCCGAAGAAAAGATTTTCGACGAGGGCTCGGCTGCCGGGGACCTTTTCTTCGACGAGGGCTCGGCTGCCGAAGAAAAGATTTTCGACGAGGGCTCGGCTGCCGGGGACCTTTTCTTCGACGAGGGCTCGGCTGCCGGGGACTTTTTCTTCGACGAGGGCTCGGCTGCCGGGGACCTTTTCTTCGACGAGGGCTCGGCTGCCGGGGACCTTTTCTTCGACGAGGGCTCGGCTGCCGGGGACCTTTTCTTCGACGAGGGCTCGGCTGCCGGGGACCTTTTCTTCGACGAGGGCTCGGCTGCCGGGGACCTTTTCTTCGACGAGGGCTCGGCTGCCGAAGAAAAGATTTTCGACGAGGGCTCGGCTGCCGAAGAAAAGATTTTCGACGAGGGCTCGGCTGCCGAAGAAAAGATTTTCGACGAGGGCTCGGCTGCCGAAGAAAATATTTTCGACGAGGGCTCGGCTGCCGGGGACCTTTTCTTCGACGAGGGCTCGGCTGCCGGGGACCTTTTCTTCGACGAGGGCTCGGCTGCCGGGGACCTTTTCTTCGACGAGGGCTCGGCTGCCGGGGACCTTTTCTTCGACGAGGGCTCGGCTGCCGGGGACCTTTTCTTCGACGAGGGCTCGGCTGCCGAAGAAAAGATTTTCGACGAGGTCTCGGCTGCCGAAGAAAAGATTTTCGACGAGGGCTCGGCTGCCGAAGAAAAGATTTTCGACGAGGGCTCGGCTGCCGGGGACCTTTTCTTCGACGAGGGCTCGGCTGCCGAAGAAAATATTTTCGACGAGGGCTCGGCTGCCGGGGACCTTTTCTTCGACGAGGGCTCGGCTGCCGGGGACTTTTTCTTCGACGAGGGCTCGGCTGCCGGGGACCTTTTCTTCGACGAGGGCTCGGCTGCCGGGGACCTTTTCTTCGACGAGGGCTCGGCTGCCGGGGACCTTTTCTTCGACGAGGGCTCGGCTGCCGAAGAAAAGATTTTCGACGAGGGCTCGGCTGCCGAAGAAAAGATTTTCGACGAGGGCTCGGCTGCCGGGGACCTTTTCTTCGACGAGGGCTCGGCTGCCGAAGAAAAGATTTTCGACGAGGGCTCGGCTGCCGGGGACCTTTTCTTCGACGAGGGCTCGGCTGCCGGGGACTTTTTCTTCGACGAGGGCTCGGCTGCCGGGGACCTTTTCTTCGACGAGGGCTCGGCTGCCGGGGACCTTTTCTTCGACGAGGGCTCGGCTGCCGGGGACCTTTTCTTCGACGAGGGCTCGGCTGCCGGGGACCTTTTCTTCGACGAGGGCTCGGCTGCCGGGGACCTTTTCTTCGACGAGGGCTCGGCTGCCGGGGACCTTTTCTTCGACGAGGGCTCGGCTGCCGAAGAAAAGATTTTCGACGAGGGCTCGGCTGCCGAAGAAAAGATTTTCGACGAGGGCTCGGCTGCCGAAGAAAAGATTTCGACGAGGCTCGGCTGCCGAAGAAAAGATTTTCGACGAGGGCTCGGCTGCCGGGGACCTTTTCTTCGACGAGGGCTCGGCTGCCGGGGACCTTTTCTTCGACGAGGCTCGGCTGCCGGGGACCTTTTCTTCGACGAGGGCTCGGCTGCCGGGGACCTTTTCTTCGACGAGGGCTCGGCTGCCGGGGACCTTTTCTTCGACGAGGGCTCGGCTGCCGAAGAAAGATTTTCGACGAGGGCTCGGCTGCCGAAGAAAAGATTTTCGACGAGGGCTCGGCTGCCGAAGAAAAGATTTTCGACGAGGGCTCGGCTGGCGGGGACCTTTTCTTCGACGAGGGCTCGGCTGGCGGGGACCTTTTCTTCGACGAGGGCTCGGCTGCCGGGGACCTTTTCTTCGACGAGGGCTCGGCTGCCGGGGACCTTTTCTTCGACGAGGGCTCGGCTGCCGAAGAAAAGATTTTCGACGAGGGCTCGGCTGCCGAAGAAAAGATTTTCGACGAGGGCTCGGCTGCCGGGGAACTTTCTTCGACGAGGGCTCGGCTGCCGGGGACCTTTTCTTCGACGAGGGCTCGGCTGCCGGGGACCTTTTCTTCGACGAGGGCTCGGCTGCCGGGGACCTTTTCTTCGACGAGGGCTCGGCTGCCGGGGACCTTTTCTTCGACGAGGGCTCGGCTGCCGAAGAAAAGATTTTCGACGAGGGCTCGGATGCCGAAGAAAAGATTTTCGACGAGGGCTCGGCTGCCGAAGAAAAGATTTTCGACGAGGGCTCGGCTGCCGGGGACCTTTTCTTCGACGAGGGCTCGGCTGCCGAAGAAAAGATTTTCGACGAGGGCTCGGCTGCCGAAGGAAAGATTTTCGATGAGGGCTCGGCTGCCGAAGAAAAGATTTTCGACGAGGGCTCGGCTGCCGGGGACCTTTTCTTCGACGAGGGCTCGGCTGCCGGGGACCTTTTCTTCGACGAGGGCTCGGCTGCCGGGGACCTTTTCTTCGACGAGGGCTCGGCTGCCGAAGAAAAGATTTTCGACGAGGGCTCGGCTGCCGAAGAAAAGATTTTCGACGAGGGCTCGGCTGCCGAAGAAAAGATTTTCGGCGAGGGCTCGGCTGCCGAAGAAAAGATTTTCGACGAGGGCTCGGCTGCCGCGGACCTTTTCTTCGCCTAGGGCTCGGCTGCCGGGGACCTTTTCTTCGACGAGGGCTCGGCTGCCGAAGAAAATATTTTCGACGAGGGCTCGGCTGCCGAAGAAAAGATTTTCGACGAGGGCTCGGCTGCCGAAGAAAAGATTTTCGACGAGGGCTCGGCTGCCGGGGACCTTTTCTTCGACGAGGGCTCGGCTGCCGGGGACCTTTTCTTCGACGAGGGCTCGGCTGCCGGGGACCTTTTCTTCGACGACGGCTCGGCTGCCGAAGAAAAGATTTTCGACGAGGGCTCGGCTGCCGGGGACCTTTTCTTCGACGAGGGGCTCGGCTGCCGGGGACCTTTACTTCGACGAGGGCTCGGCTGCGAAGAAAAGATTTTCGACGAGGGCTCGGCTGCCGAAGAAAAGATTTTCGACGAGGGCTCGGCTGCCGAAGAAAAGATTTTCGACGAGGGCTCGGCTGCCGAAGAAAAGATTTTCGACGAGTGCTCGGCTGCCGAAGAAAAGATTTTCGACGACGGCTCGGCTGCCGAAGAAAAGATTTTCGACGAGGGCTCGGCTACCGGGGACCTTTTCTTCGACGAGGGCTCGGCTGCCGGGGACCTTTTCTTCGACGAGGGCTCTGCTGCCGAAGAAAAGATTTTCGACGAGGGCTCGCCTGCCGAAGAAAAGATTTTCGACGAGGGCTCGGCTGCCGAAGAAAAGATTTTCGACGAGGGCTCGGCTGCCGGGGACCTTTTCTTCGACGAGGGCTCGGCTGCCGGGGACCTTTTCTTCGACGAGGGCTCGGCTGCCGGGGACCTTTTCTTCGACGAGGGCTCGGCTGCCGAAGAAAAGATTTTCGACGAGGGCTCGGCTGCCGAAGAAAAGATTTTCGACGAGGGCTCGGCTGCCGGGGACCTTTTCTTCGACGAGGGCTCGGCTGCCGGGGACCTTTACTTCGACGAGGGCTCGGCTGCCGAAGAAAAGATTTTCGACGAGGGCTCGGCTGCCGAAGAAAAGATTTTCGACGAGGGCTCGGCTGCCGAAGAAAAGATTTTCGACGAGGGCTCGGCTGCCGGGGACCTTTTCTTCGACGAGGGCTCGGCTGCCGGGGACCTTTTCTTCGACGAGGGCTCGGCTGCCGGGGACCTTTTCTTCGACGAGGGCTCGGCTGCCGAAGAAAAGATTTTCGACGAGGGCTCGGCTGCCGAAGAAAAGATTTTCGACGAGGGCTCGGCTGCCGGGGACCTTTTCTTCGACGAGGGCTCGGCTGCCGGGGACCTTTTCTTCGACGAGGGCTCGGCTGCCGGGGACCTTTTCTTCGACGAGGGCTCGGCTGCCGAAGAAAAGATTTTCGACGAGGGCTCGGCTGCCGAAGAAAAGATTTTCGACGAGGGCTCGGCTGCCGGGGACCTTTTCTTCGACGAGGGCTCGGCTGCCGGGGACCTTTACTTCGACGAGGGCTCGGCTGCCGAAGAAAAGATTTTCGACGACGGCTCGGCTGCCGGGGACCTTTTCTTCGACGAGGGCTCGGCTGCCGGGGACCTTTTCTTCGACGAGGGCTCTGCTGCCGAAGAAAAGATTTTCGACGAGGGCTCGGCTGCCGAAGAAAAGATTTTCGACGAGGGCTCGGCTGCCGAAGAAAAGATTTTCGACGAGGGCTCGGCTGCCGGGGACCTTTTCTTCGACGAGGGCTCGGCTGCCGGGGACCTTTTCTTCGACGAGGGCTCGGCTGCCGAAGAAAAGATTTTCGACGAGGGCTCGGCTGCCGAAGAAAAGATTTTCGACGAGGGCTCGGCTGCCGGGGACCTTTTCTTCGACGAGGGCTCGGCTGCCGGGGACCTTTTCTTCGACGAGGGCTCGGCTGCCGGGGACCTTTTCTTCGACGAGGGCTCGGCTGCCGGGGACCTTTTCTTCGACGAGGGCTCGGCTGCCGAAGAAAAGATTTTCGACGAGGGCTCGGCTGCCGAAGAAAAGATTTACGACGAGGGCTCGGCTGCTGGGGACCTTTTCTTCGACGAGGGCTCGGCTGCCGGGGACCTTTTCTTCGACGAGGGCTCGGCTGCCGGGGACCTTTTCTTCGACGAGGGCTCGGCTGCCGAAGAAAAGATTTTCGACGAGTGCTCGGCTGCCGAAGAAAAGATTTTCGACGAGGGCTCGGCTGCCGGGGACCTTTTCTTCGACGAGGGCTCGGCTGCCGGGGACCTTTTCTTCGACGAGGGCTCGGCTGCCGGGGACCTTT
>NW_026293398.1:0-24429 GCF_026419915.1 Harpia harpyja
GGCTGCCGGGGACCTTTTCTTCGACGAGGGCTCGGCTGCCGGGGACCTTTTCTTCGACGAGGGCTCGGCTGCCGGGGACCTTTTCTTCGACGAGGGCTCGGCTGCCGAAGAAAAAATATTCGACGAGGGCTCGGCTGCCGAAGATTCGACGAGGGCTCGGCTGCCGAAGAAAAAATATTCGACGAGGGCTCGGCTGCCGGGGACCTTTTCTTCGACGAGGGCTCGGCTGCCGGGGACCTTTTCTTCGACGAGGGCTCGGCTGCCGGGGACCTTTTCTTCGACGAGGGCTCGGCTGCCGAAGAAAAAATATTCGACGAGGGCTCGGCTGCCGGGGGACCTTTTCTTCGACGAGGGCTCGGCTGCCGGGGACCTTTTCTTCGACGAGGGCTCGGCTGCCGGGGACCTTTTCTTCGACGAGGGCTCGGCTGCCGGGGACCTTTTCTTCGACGAGGGCTCGGCTGCCGGGGACCTTTTCTTCGACGAGGGCTCGGCTGCCGAAGAAAAAATATTCGACGAGGGCTCGGCTGCCGAAGAAAAAATATTCGACGAGGGCTCGGCTGCCGGGGACCTTTTCTTCGACGAGGGCTCGGCTGCCGGGGACCTTTTCTTCGACGAGGGCTCGGCTGCCGGGGACCTTTTCTTCGACGAGGGCTCGGCTGCCGGGGACCTTTTCTTCGACGAGGGCTCGGCTGCCGAAGAAAAAATATTCGACGAGGGCTCGGCTGCCGGGGACCTTTCTTCGACGAGGGCTCGGCTGCCGGGGACCTTTTCTTCGACGAGGGCTCGGCTGCCGGGGACCTTTTCTTCGACGAGGGCTCGGCTGCCGGGGACCTTTTCTTCGACGAGGGCTCGGCTGCCGGGGACCTTTTCTTCGACGAGGGCTCGGCTGCCGGGGACCTTTTCTTCGACGAGGGCTCGGCTGCCGGGGACCTTTTCTTCGACGAGGGCTCGGCTGCCGGGGACCTTTTCTTCGACGAGGGCTCGGCTGCCGGGGACCTTTTCTTCGACGAGGGCTCGGCTGCCGGGGACCTTTTCTTCGACGAGGGCTCGGCTGCCGGGGACCTTTTCTTCGACGAGGGCTCGGCTGCCGAAGAAAAAATATTCGACGAGGGCTCGGCTGCCGAAGAAAAAATATTCGACGAGGGCTCGGCTGCCGGGGACCTTTTCTTCGACGAGGGCTCGGCTGCCGGGGACCTTTTCTTCGACGAGGGCTCGGCTGCCGGGGACCTTTTCTTCGACGAGGGCTCGGCTGCCGAAGAAAAAATATTCGACGAGGGCTCGGCTGCCGGGGACCTTTTCTTCGACGAGGGCTCGGCTGCCGGGGACCTTTTCTTCGACGAGGGCTCGGCTGCCGGGGACCTTTTCTTCGACGAGGGCTCGGCTGCCGGGGACCTTTTCTTCGACGAGGGCTCGGCTGCCGGGGACCTTTTCTTCGACGAGGGCTCGGCTGCCGGGGACCTTTTCTTCGACGAGGGCTCGGCTGCCGGGGACCTTTTCTTCGACGAGGGCTCGGCTGCCGGGGACCTTTTCTTCGACGAGGGCTCGGCTGCCGGGGACCTTTTCTTCGACGAGGGCTCGGCTGCCGAAGAAAAAATATTCGACGAGGGCTCGGCTGCCGAAGAAAAAATATTCGACGAGGGCCTCGGCTGCCGGGGACCTTTTCTTCGACGAGGGCTCGGCTGCCGGGGACCTTTTCTTCGACGAGGGCTCGGCTGCCGGGGACCTTTTCTTCGACGAGGGCTCGGCTGCCGGGGACCTTTTCTTCGACGAGGGCTCGGCTGCCGAAGAAAAAATATTCGACGAGGGCTCGGCTGCCGGGGACCTTTTCTTCGACGAGGGCTCGGCTGCCGGGGACCTTTTCTTCGACGAGGGCTCGGCTGCCGGGGACCTTTTCTTCGACGAGGGCTCGGCTGCCGGGGACATTTTCTTCGACGAGGGCTCGGCTGCCGGGGACCTTTTCTTCGACGAGGGCTCGGCTGCCGGGGACCTTTTCTTCGACGAGGGCTCGGCTGCCGGGGACCTTTTCTTCGACGAGGGCTCGGCTGCCGGGGACCTTTTCTTCGACGAGGGCTCGGCTGCCGGGGACCTTTTCTTCGACGAGGGCTCGGCTGCCGGGGACCTTTTCTTCGACGAGGGCTCGGCTGCCGGGGACCTTTTCTTCGACGAGGGCTCGGCTGCCGGGGACCTTTTCTTCGACGAGGGCTCGGCTGCCGGGGACCTTTTCTTCGACGAGGGCTCGGCTGCCGAAGAAAAAATATTCGACGAGGGCTCGGCTGCCGAAGAAAAAATATTCGACGAGGGCTCGGCTGCCGGGGACCTTTTCTTCGACGAGGGCTCGGCTGCCGGGGACCTTTTCTTCGACGAGGGCTCGGCTGCCGGGGACCTTTTCTTCGACGAGGGCTCGGCTGCCGGGGACCTTTTCTTCGACGAGGGCTCGGCTGCCGAAGAAAAAATATTCGACGAGGGCTCGGCTGCCGGGGACCTTTTCTTCGACGAGGGCTCGGCTGCCGGGGACCTTTTCTTCGACGAGGGCTCGGCTGCCGGGGACCTTTTCTTCGACGAGGGCTCGGCTGCCGAAGAAAAAATATTCGACGAGGGCTCGGCTGCCGGGGACCTTTTCTTCGACGAGGGCTCGGCTGCCGGGGACCTTTTCTTCGACGAGGGCTCGGCTGCCGAAGAAAAAATATTCGACGAGGGCTCGGCTGCCGGGGACCTTTTCTTCGACGAGGGCTCGGCTGCCGGGGACCTTTTCTTCGACGAGGGCTCGGCTGCCGAAGAAAAAATATTCGACGAGGGCTCGGCTGCCGGGGACCTTTTCTTCGACGAGGGCTCGGCTGCCGGGGACCTTTTCTTCGACGAGGGCTCGGCTGCCGGGGACCTTTTCTTCGACGAGGGCTCGGCTGCCGAAGAAAAAATATTCGACGAGGGCTCGGCTGCCGAAGAAAAAATATTCGACGAGGGCTCGGCTGCCGGGGACCTTTTCTTCGACGAGGGCTCGGCTGCCGGGGACCTTTTCTTCGACGAGGGCTCGGCTGCCGAAGAAAAAATATTCGACGAGGGCTCGGCTGCCGGGGACCTTTTCTTCGACGAGGGCTCGGCTGCCGGGGACCTTTTCTTCGACGAGGGCTCGGCTGCCGGGGACCTTTTCTTCGACGAGGGCTCGGCTGCCGGGGACCTTTTCTTCGACGAGGGCTCGGCTGCCGAAGAAAAAATATTCGACGAGGGCTCGGCTGCCGAAGAAAAAATATTCGACGAGGGCTCGGCTGCCGGGGACCTTTTCTTCGACGAGGGCTCGGCTGCCGGGGACCTTTTCTTCGACGAGGGCTCGGCTGCCGGGGACCTTTTCTTCGACGAGGGCTCGGCTGCCGGGGACCTTTTCTTCGACGAGGGCTCGGCTGCCGAAGAAAAAATATTCGACGAGGGCTCGGCTGCCGGGGACCTTTTCTTCGACGAGGGCTCGGCTGCCGGGGACCTTTTCTTCGACGAGGGCTCGGCTGCCGGGGACCTTTTCTTCGACGAGGGCTCGGCTGCCGAAGAAAAAATATTCGACGAGGGCTCGGCTGCCGAAGAAAAAATATTCGACGAGGGCTCGGCTGCCGGGGACCTTTTCTTCGACGAGGGCTCGGCTGCCGGGGACCTTTTCTTCGACGAGGGCTCGGCTGCCGGGGACCTTTTCTTCGACGAGGGCTCGGCTGCCGGGGACCTTTTCTTCGACGAGGGCTCGGCTGCCGAAGAAAAAATATTCGACGAGGGCTCGGCTGCCGAAGAAAAAATATTCGACGAGGGCTCGGCTGCCGGGGACCTTTTCTTCGACGAGGGCTCGGCTGCCGGGGACCTTTTCTTCGACGAGGGCTCGGCTGCCGGGGACCTTTTCTTCGACGAGGGCTCGGCTGCCGGGGACCTTTTCTTCGACGAGGGCTCGGCTGCCGAAGAAAAAATATTCGACGAGGGCTCGGCTGCCGAAGAAAAAATATTCGACGAGGGCTCGGCTGCCGGGGACCTTTTCTTCGACGAGGGCTCGGCTGCCGGGGACCTTTTCTTCGACGAGGGCTCGGCTGCCGGGGACCTTTTCTTCGACGAGGGCTCGGCTGCCGGGGACCTTTTCTTCGACGAGGGCTCGGCTGCCGAAGAAAAAATATTCGACGAGGGCTCGGCTGCCGGGGACCTTTTCTTCGACGAGGGCTCGGCTGCCGGGGACCTTTTCTTCGACGAGGGCTCGGCTGCCGGGGACCTTTTCTTCGACGAGGGCTCGGCTGCCGGGGACCTTTTCTTCGACGAGGGCTCGGCTGCCGGGGACCTTTTCTTCGACGAGGGCTCGGCTGCCGAAGAAAAAATATTCGACGAGGGCTCGGCTGCCGAAGAAAAAATATTCGACGAGGGCTCGGCTGCCGAAGAAAAAATATTCGACGAGGGCTCGGCTGCCGGGGACCTTTTCTTCGACGAGGGCTCGGCTGCCGGGGACCTTTTCTTCGACGAGGGCTCGGCTGCCGGGGACCTTTTCTTCGACGAGGGCTCGGCTGCCGGGGACCTTTTCTTCGACGAGGGCTCGGCTGCCGGGGACCTTTTCTTCGACGAGGGCTCGGCTGCCGAAGAAAAAATATTCGACGAGGGCTCGGCTGCCGAAGAAAAAATATTCGACGAGGGCTCGGCTGCCGAAGAAAAAATATTCGACGAGGGCTCGGCTGCCGGGGACCTTTTCTTCGACGAGGGCTCGGCTGCCGGGGACCTTTTCTTCGACGAGGGCTCGGCTGCCGGGGACCTTTTCTTCGACGAGGGCTCGGCTGCCGAAGAAAAAATATTCGACGAGGGCTCGGCTGCCGAAGAAAAAATATTCGACGAGGGCTCGGCTGCCGGGGACCTTTTCTTCGACGAGGGCTCGGCTGCCGGGGACCTTTTCTTCGACGAGGGCTCGGCTGCCGGGGACCTTTTCTTCGACGAGGGCTCGGCTGCCGGGGACCTTTTCTTCGACGAGGGCTCGGCTGCCGGGGACCTTTTCTTCGACGAGGGCTCGGCTGCCGAAGAAAAAATATTCGACGAGGGCTCGGCTGCCGGGGACCTTTTCTTCGACGAGGGCTCGGCTGCCGGGGACCTTTTCTTCGACGAGGGCTCGGCTGCCGGGGACCTTTTCTTCGACGAGGGCTCGGCTGCCGAAGAAAAAATATTCGACGAGGGCTCGGCTGCCGGGGACCTTTTCTTCGACGAGGGCTCGGCTGCCGGGGACCTTTTCTTCGACGAGGGCTCGGCTGCCGAAGAAAAAATATTCGACGAGGGCTCGGCTGCCGAAGAAAAAATATTCGACGAGGGCTCGGCTGCCGGGGACCTTTTCTTCGACGAGGGCTCGGCTGCCGGGGACCTTTTCTTCGACGAGGGCTCGGCTGCCGGGGACCTTTTCTTCGACGAGGGCTCGGCTGCCGGGGACCTTTTCTTCGACGAGGGCTCGGCTGCCGGGGACCTTTTCTTCGACGAGGGCTCGGCTGCCGGGGACCTTTTCTTCGACGAGGGCTCGGCTGCCGGGGACCTTTTCTTCGACGAGGGCTCGGCTGCCGAAGAAAAAATATTCGACGAGGGCTCGGCTGCCGGGGACCTTTTCTTCGACGAGGGCTCGGCTGCCGGGGACCTTTTCTTCGACGAGGGCTCGGCTGCCGGGGACCTTTTCTTCGACGAGGGCTCGGCTGCCGGGGACCTTTTCTTCGACGAGGGCTCGGCTGCCGGGGACCTTTTCTTCGACGAGGGCTCGGCTGCCGAAGAAAAAATATTCGACGAGGGCTCGGCTGCCGAAGAAAAAATATTCGACGAGGGCTCGGCTGCCGAAGAAAAAATATTCGACGAGGGCTCGGCTGCCGGGGACCTTTTCTTCGACGAGGGCTCGGCTGCCGGGGACCTTTTCTTCGACGAGGGCTCGGCTGCCGAAGAAAAAATATTCGACGAGGGCTCGGCTGCCGGGGACCTTTTCTTCGACGAGGGCTCGGCTGCCGGGGACCTTTTCTTCGACGAGGGCTCGGCTGCCGGGGACCTTTTCTTCGACGAGGGCTCGGCTGCCGAAGAAAAAATATTCGACGAGGGCTCGGCTGCCGAAGAAAAAATATTCGACGAGGGCTCGGCTGCCGGGGACCTTTTCTTCGACGAGGGCTCGGCTGCCGGGGACCTTTTCTTCGACGAGGGCTCGGCTGCCGGGGACCTTTTCTTCGACGAGGGCTCGGCTGCCGAAGAAAAAATATTCGACGAGGGCTCGGCTGCCGGGGACCTTTTCTTCGACGAGGGCTCGGCTGCCGAAGAAAAAATATTCGACGAGGGCTCGGCTGCCGGGGACCTTTTCTTCGACGAGGGCTCGGCTGCCGGGGACCTTTTCTTCGACGAGGGCTCGGCTGCCGGGGACCTTTTCTTCGACGAGGGCTCGGCTGCCGGGGACCTTTTCTTCGACGAGGGCTCGGCTGCCGGGGACCTTTTCTTCGACGAGGGCTCGGCTGCCGAAGAAAAAATATTCGACGAGGGCTCGGCTGCCGAAGAAAAAATATTCGACGAGGGCTCGGCTGCCGAAGAAAAAATATTCGACGAGGGCTCGGCTGCCGGGGACCTTTTCTTCGACGAGGGCTCGGCTGCCGGGGACCTTTTCTTCGACGAGGGCTCGGCTGCCGGGGACCTTTTCTTCGACGAGGGCTCGGCTGCCGGGGACCTTTTCTTCGACGAGGGCTCGGCTGCCGAAGAAAAAATATTCGACGAGGGCTCGGCTGCCGAAGAAAAAATATTCGACGAGGGCTCGGCTGCCGGGGACCTTTTCTTCGACGAGGGCTCGGCTGCCGGGGACCTTTTCTTCGACGAGGGCTCGGCTGCCGAAGAAAAAATATTCGACGAGGGCTCGGCTGCCGGGGACCTTTTCTTCGACGAGGGCTCGGCTGCCGGGGACCTTTTCTTCGACGAGGGCTCGGCTGCCGGGGACCTTTTCTTCGACGAGGGCTCGGCTGCCGGGGACCTTTTCTTCGACGAGGGCTCGGCTGCCGAAGAAAAAATATTCGACGAGGGCTCGGCTGCCGGGGACCTTTTCTTCGACGAGGGCTCGGCTGCCGGGGACCTTTTCTTCGACGAGGGCTCGGCTGCCGAAGAAAAAATATTCGACGAGGGCTCGGCTGCCGGGGACCTTTTCTTCGACGAGGGCTCGGCTGCCGGGGACCTTTTCTTCGACGAGGGCTCGGCTGCCGGGGACCTTTTCTTCGACGAGGGCTCGGCTGCCGAAGAAAAAATATTCGACGAGGGCTCGGCTGCCGAAGAAAAAATATTCGACGAGGGCTCGGCTGCCGGGGACCTTTTCTTCGACGAGGGCTCGGCTGCCGGGGACCTTTTCTTCGACGAGGGCTCGGCTGCCGGGGACCTTTTCTTCGACGAGGGCTCGGCTGCCGAAGAAAAAATATTCGACGAGGGCTCGGCTGCCGAAGAAAAAATATTCGACGAGGGCTCGGCTGCCGGGGACCTTTTCTTCGACGAGGGCTCGGCTGCCGGGGACCTTTTCTTCGACGAGGGCTCGGCTGCCGGGGACCTTTTCTTCGACGAGGGCTCGGCTGCCGAAGAAAAAATATTCGACGAGGGCTCGGCTGCCGGGGACCTTTTCTTCGACGAGGGCTCGGCTGCCGGGGACCTTTTCTTCGACGAGGGCTCGGCTGCCGGGGACCTTTTCTTCGACGAGGGCTCGGCTGCCGGGGACCTTTTCTTCGACGAGGGCTCGGCTGCCGGGGACCTTTTCTTCGACGAGGGCTCGGCTGCCGAAGAAAAAATATTCGACGAGGGCTCGGCTGCCGGGGACCTTTTCTTCGACGAGGGCTCGGCTGCCGGGGACCTTTTCTTCGACGAGGGCTCGGCTGCCGGGGACCTTTTCTTCGACGAGGGCTCGGCTGCCGGGGACCTTTTCTTCGACGAGGGCTCGGCTGCCGAAGAAAAAATATTCGACGAGGGCTCGGCTGCCGGGGACCTTTTCTTCGACGAGGGCTCGGCTGCCGGGGACCTTTTCTTCGACGAGGGCTCGGCTGCCGGGGACCTTTTCTTCGACGAGGGCTCGGCTGCCGGGGACCTTTTCTTCGACGAGGGCTCGGCTGCCGAAGAAAAAATATTCGACGAGGGCTCGGCTGCCGGGGACCTTTTCTTCGACGAGGGCTCGGCTGCCGGGGACCTTTTCTTCGACGAGGGCTCGGCTGCCGGGGACCTTTTCTTCGACGAGGGCTCGGCTGCCGGGGACCTTTTCTTCGACGAGGGCTCGGCTGCCGAAGAAAAAATATTCGACGAGGGCTCGGCTGCCGGGGACCTTTTCTTCGACGAGGGCTCGGCTGCCGGGGACCTTTTCTTCGACGAGGGCTCGGCTGCCGGGGACCTTTTCTTCGACGAGGGCTCGGCTGCCGGGGACCTTTTCTTCGACGAGGGCTCGGCTGCCGGGGACCTTTTCTTCGACGAGGGCTCGGCTGCCGAAGAAAAAATATTCGACGAGGGCTCGGCTGCCGGGGACCTTTTCTTCGACGAGGGCTCGGCTGCCGGGGACCTTTTCTTCGACGAGGGCTCGGCTGCCGAAGAAAAAATATTCGACGAGGGCTCGGCTGCCGGGGACCTTTTCTTCGACGAGGGCTCGGCTGCCGGGGACCTTTTCTTCGACGAGGGCTCGGCTGCCGGGGACCTTTTCTTCGACGAGGGCTCGGCTGCCGGGGACCTTTTCTTCGACGAGGGCTCGGCTGCCGAAGAAAAAATATTCGACGAGGGCTCGGCTGCCGAAGAAAAAATATTCGACGAGGGCTCGGCTGCCGAAGAAAAAATATTCGACGAGGGCTCGGCTGCCGGGGACCTTTTCTTCGACGAGGGCTCGGCTGCCGGGGACCTTTTCTTCGACGAGGGCTCGGCTGCCGAAGAAAAAATATTCGACGAGGGCTCGGCTGCCGGGGACCTTTTCTTCGACGAGGGCTCGGCTGCCGGGGACCTTTTCTTCGACGAGGGCTCGGCTGCCGGGGACCTTTTCTTCGACGAGGGCTCGGCTGCCGGGGACCTTTTCTTCGACGAGGGCTCGGCTGCCGAAGAAAAAATATTCGACGAGGGCTCGGCTGCCGAAGAAAAAATATTCGACGAGGGCTCGGCTGCCGGGGACCTTTTCTTCGACGAGGGCTCGGCTGCCGGGGACCTTTTCTTCGACGAGGGCTCGGCTGCCGGGGACCTTTTCTTCGACGAGGGCTCGGCTGCCGGGGACCTTTTCTTCGACGAGGGCTCGGCTGCCGGGGACCTTTTCTTCGACGAGGGCTCGGCTGCCGGGGACCTTTTCTTCGACGAGGGCTCGGCTGCCGAAGAAAAAATATTCGACGAGGGCTCGGCTGCCGGGGACCTTTTCTTCGACGAGGGCTCGGCTGCCGGGGACCTTTTCTTCGACGAGGGCTCGGCTGCCGGGGACCTTTTCTTCGACGAGGGCTCGGCTGCCGGGGACCTTTTCTTCGACGAGGGCTCGGCTGCCGGGGACCTTTTCTTCGACGAGGGCTCGGCTGCCGGGGACCTTTTCTTCGACGAGGGCTCGGCTGCCGAAGAAAAAATATTCGACGAGGGCTCGGCTGCCGGGGACCTTTTCTTCGACGAGGGCTCGGCTGCCGGGGACCTTTTCTTCGACGAGGGCTCGGCTGCCGGGGACCTTTTCTTCGACGAGGGCTCGGCTGCCGAAGAAAAAATATTCGACGAGGGCTCGGCTGCCGAAGAAAAAATATTCGACGAGGGCTCGGCTGCCGAAGAAAAAATATTCGACGAGGGCTCGGCTGCCGGGGACCTTTTCTTCGACGAGGGCTCGGCTGCCGGGGACCTTTTCTTCGACGAGGGCTCGGCTGCCGAAGAAAAAATATTCGACGAGGGCTCGGCTGCCGGGGACCTTTTCTTCGACGAGGGCTCGGCTGCCGGGGACCTTTTCTTCGACGAGGGCTCGGCTGCCGGGGACCTTTTCTTCGACGAGGGCTCGGCTGCCGGGGACCTTTTCTTCGACGAGGGCTCGGCTGCCGGGGACCTTTTCTTCGACGAGGGCTCGGCTGCCGGGGACCTTTTCTTCGACGAGGGCTCGGCTGCCGGGGACCTTTTCTTCGACGAGGGCTCGGCTGCCGAAGAAAAAATATTCGACGAGGGCTCGGCTGCCGAAGAAAAAATATTCGACGAGGGCTCGGCTGCCGGGGACCTTTTCTTCGACGAGGGCTCGGCTGCCGGGGACCTTTTCTTCGACGAGGGCTCGGCTGCCGGGGACCTTTTCTTCGACGAGGGCTCGGCTGCCGGGGACCTTTTCTTCGACGAGGGCTCGGCTGCCGAAGAAAAAATATTCGACGAGGGCTCGGCTGCCGGGGACCTTTTCTTCGACGAGGGCTCGGCTGCCGAAGAAAAAATATTCGACGAGGGCTCGGCTGCCGGGGACCTTTTCTTCGACGAGGGCTCGGCTGCCGGGGACCTTTTCTTCGACGAGGGCTCGGCTGCCGGGGACCTTTTCTTCGACGAGGGCTCGGCTGCCGGGGACCTTTTCTTCGACGAGGGCTCGGCTGCCGAAGAAAAAATATTCGACGAGGGCTCGGCTGCCGAAGAAAAAATATTCGACGAGGGCTCGGCTGCCGGGGACCTTTTCTTCGACGAGGGCTCGGCTGCCGGGGACCTTTTCTTCGACGAGGGCTCGGCTGCCGGGGACCTTTTCTTCGACGAGGGCTCGGCTGCCGGGGACCTTTTCTTCGACGAGGGCTCGGCTGCCGAAGAAAAAATATTCGACGAGGGCTCGGCTGCCGAAGAAAAAATATTCGACGAGGGCTCGGCTGCCGGGGACCTTTTCTTCGACGAGGGCTCGGCTGCCGGGGACCTTTTCTTCGACGAGGGCTCGGCTGCCGAAGAAAAAATATTCGACGAGGGCTCGGCTGCCGGGGACCTTTTCTTCGACGAGGGCTCGGCTGCCGGGGACCTTTTCTTCGACGAGGGCTCGGCTGCCGGGGACCTTTTCTTCGACGAGGGCTCGGCTGCCGGGGACCTTTTCTTCGACGAGGGCTCGGCTGCCGAAGAAAAAATATTCGACGAGGGCTCGGCTGCCGGGGACCTTTTCTTCGACGAGGGCTCGGCTGCCGGGGACCTTTTCTTCGACGAGGGCTCGGCTGCCGAAGAAAAAATATTCGACGAGGGCTCGGCTGCCGAAGAAAAAATATTCGACGAGGGCTCGGCTGCCGAAGAAAAAATATTCGACGAGGGCTCGGCTGCCGGGGACCTTTTCTTCGACGAGGGCTCGGCTGCCGGGGACCTTTTCTTCGACGAGGGCTCGGCTGCCGGGGACCTTTTCTTCGACGAGGGCTCGGCTGCCGGGGACCTTTTCTTCGACGAGGGCTCGGCTGCCGAAGAAAAAATATTCGACGAGGGCTCGGCTGCCGGGGACCTTTTCTTCGACGAGGGCTCGGCTGCCGAAGAAAAAATATTCGACTAGTGCTCGGCTGCCGGGGACCTTTTCTTCGACGAGGGCTCGGCTGCCGAAGAAAAAATATTCGACGAGGGCTCGGCTGCCGGGGACCTTTTCTTCGACGAGGGCTCGGCTGCCGGGGACCTTTTCTTCGACGAGGGCTCGGCTGCCGAAGAAAAAATATTCGACGAGGGCTCGGCTGCCGAAGAAAAAATATTCGACGAGGGCTCGGCTGCCGGGGACCTTTTCTTCGACGAGGGCTCGGCTGCCGGGGACCTTTTCTTCGACGAGGGCTCGGCTGCCGGGGACCTTTTCTTCGACGAGGGCTCGGCTGCCGGGGACCTTTTCTTCGACGAGGGCTCGGCTGCCGAAGAAAAAATATTCGACGAGGGCTCGGCTGCCGGGGACCTTTTCTTCGACGAGGGCTCGGCTGCCGAAGAAAAAATATTCGACGAGGGCTCGGCTGCCGGGGACCTTTTCTTCGACGAGGGCTCGGCTGCCGGGGACCTTTTCTTCGACGAGGGCTCGGCTGCCGGGGACCTTTTCTTCGACGAGGGCTCGGCTGCCGGGGACCTTTTCTTCGACGAGGGCTCGGCTGCCGAAGAAAAAATATTCGACGAGGGCTCGGCTGCCGGGGACCTTTTCTTCGACGAGGGCTCGGCTGCCGGGGACCTTTTCTTCGACGAGGGCTTGGCTGCCGGGGACCTTTTCTTCGACGAGGGCTCGGCTGCCGAAGAAAAAATATTCGACGAGGGCTCGGCTGCCGGGGACCTTTTCTTCGACGAGGGCTCGGCTGCCGGGGACCTTTTCTTCGACGAGGGCTCGGCTGCCGGGGACCTTTTCTTCGACGAGGGCTCGGCTGCCGAAGAAAAAATATTCGACGAGGGCTCGGCTGCCGGGGACCTTTTCTTCGACGAGGGCTCGGCTGCCGAAGAAAAAATATTCGACGAGGGCTCGGCTGCCGGGGACCTTTTCTTCGACGAGGGCTCGGCTGCCGGGGACCTTTTCTTCGACGAGGGCTCGGCTGCCGGGGACCTTTTCTTCGACGAGGGCTCGGCTGCCGAAGAAAAAATATTCGACGAGGGCTCGGCTGCCGGGGACCTTTTCTTCGACGAGGGCTCGGCTGCCGGGGACCTTTTCTTCGACGAGGGCTCGGCTGCCGGGGACCTTTTCTTCGACGAGGGCTCGGCTGCCGAAGAAAAAATATTCGACGAGGGCTCGGCTGCCGGGGACCTTTTCTTCGACGAGGGCTCGGCTGCCGGGGACCTTTTCTTCGACGAGGGCTCGGCTGCCGAAGAAAAAATATTCGACGAGGGCTCGGCTGCCGGGGACCTTTTCTTCGACGAGGGCTCGGCTGCCGGGGACCTTTTCTTCGACGAGGGCTCGGCTGCCGGGGACCTTTTCTTCGACGAGGGCTCGGCTGCCGGGGACCTTTTCTTCGACGAGGGCTCGGCTGCCGAAGAAAAAATATTCGACGAGGGCTCGGCTGCCGGGGACCTTTTCTTCGACGAGGGCTCGGCTGCCGGGGACCTTTTCTTCGACGAGGGCTTGGCTGCCGGGGACCTTTTCTTCGACGAGGGCTCGGCTGCCGAAGAAAAAATATTCGACGAGGGCTCGGCTGCCAGGGACCTTTTCTTCGACGAGGGCTCGGCTGCCGGGGACCTTTTCTTCGACGAGGGCTCGGCTGCCGGGGACCTTTTCTTCGACGAGGGCTCGGCTGCCGAAGAAAAAATATTCGACGAGGGCTCGGCTGCCGGGGACCTTTTCTTCGACGAGGGCTCGGCTGCCGAAGAAAAAATATTCGACGAGGGCTCGGCTGCCGGGGACCTTTTCTTCGACGAGGGCTCGGCTGCCGGGGACCTTTTCTTCGACGAGGGCTCGGCTGCCGGGGACCTTTTCTTCGACGAGGGCTCGGCTGCCGAAGAAAAAATATTCGACGAGGGCTCGGCTGCCGGGGACCTTTTCTTCGACGAGGGCTCGGCTGCCGGGGACCTTTTCTTCGACGAGGGCTCGGCTGCCGGGGACCTTTTCTTCGACGAGGGCTCGGCTGCCGGGGACCTTTTCTTCGACGAGGGCTCGGCTGCCGGGGACCTTTTCTTCGACGAGGGCTCGGCTGCCGGGGACCTTTTCTTCGACGAGGGCTCGGCTGCCGGGGACCTTTTCTTCGACGAGGGCTCGGCTGCCGAAGAAAAAATATTCGACGAGGGCTCGGCTGCCGGGGACCTTTTCTTCGACGAGGGCTCGGCTGCCGGGGACCTTTTCTTCGACGAGGGCTCGGCTGCCGGGGACCTTTTCTTCGACGAGGGCTCGGCTGCCGGGGACCTTTTCTTCGACGAGGGCTCGGCTGCCGAAGAAAAAATATTCGACGAGGGCTCGGCTGCCGAAGAAAAAATATTCGACGAGGGCTCGGCTGCCGGGGACCTTTTCTTCGACGAGGGCTCGGCTGCCGGGGACCTTTTCTTCGACGAGGGCTCGGCTGCCGGGGACCTTTTCTTCGACGAGGGCTCGGCTGCCGGGGACCTTTTCTTCGACGAGGGCTCGGCTGCCGGGGACCTTTTCTTCGACGAGGGCTCGGCTGCCGGGGACCTTTTCTTCGACGAGGGCTCGGCTGCCGAAGAAAAAATATTCGACGAGGGCTCGGCTGCCGAAGAAAAAATATTCAACGAGGGCTCGGCTGCCGGGGACCTTTTCTTCGACGAGGGCTCGGCTGCCGGGGACCTTTTCTTCGACGAGGGCTCGGCTGCCGGGGACCTTTTCTTCGACGAGGGCTCGGCTGCCGGGGACCTTTTCTTCGACGAGGGCTCGGCTGCCGAAGAAAAAATATTCGACGAGGGCTCGGCTGCCGGGGACCTTTTCTTCGACGAGGGCTCGGCTGCCGGGGACCTTTTCTTCGACGAGGGCTCGGCTGCCGGGGACCTTTTCTTCGACGAGGGCTCGGCTGCCGGGGACCTTTTCTTCGACGAGGGCTCGGCTGCCGGGGACCTTTTCTTCGACGAGGGCTCGGCTGCCGAAGAAAAAATATTCGACGAGGGCTCGGCTGCCGGGGACCTTTTCTTCGACGAGGGCTCGGCTGCCGAAGAAAAAATATTCGACGAGGGCTCGGCTGCCGGGGACCTTTTCTTCGACGAGGGCTCGGCTGCCGGGGACCTTTTCTTCGACGAGGGCTCGGCTGCCGGGGACCTTTTCTTCGACGAGGGCTCGGCTGCCGGGGACCTTTTCTTCGACGAGGGCTCGGCTGCCGGGGACCTTTTCTTCGACGAGGGCTCGGCTGCCGGGGACCTTTTCTTCGACGAGGGCTCGGCTGCCGAAGAAAAAATATTCGACGAGGGCTCGGCTGCCGGGGACCTTTTCTTCGACGAGGGCTCGGCTGCCGGGGACCTTTTCTTCGACGAGGGCTCGGCTGCCGGGGACCTTTTCTTCGATGAGGGCTCGGCTGCCGGGGACCTTTTCTTCGACGAGGGCTCGGCTGCCGGGGACCTTTTCTTCGACGAGGGCTCGGCTGCCGGGGACCTTTTCTTCGACGAGGGCTCGGCTGCCGGGGACCTTTTCTTCGACGAGGGCTCGGCTGCCGAAGAAAAAATATTCGACGAGGGCTCGGCTGCCGGGGACCTTTTCTTCGACGAGGGCTCGGCTGCCGGGGACCTTTTCTTCGACGAGGGCTCGGCTGCCGGGGACCTTTTCTTCGACGAGGGCTCGGCTGCCGGGGACCTTTTCTTCGACGAGGGCTCGGCTGCCGGGGACCTTTTCTTCGACGAGGGCTCGGCTGCCGGGGACCTTTTCTTCGACGAGGGCTCGGCTGCCGGGGACCTTTTCTTCGACGAGGGCTCGGCTGCCGGGGACCTTTTCTTCGACGAGGGCTCGGCTGCCGAAGAAAAAATATTCGACGAGGGCTCGGCTGCCGGGGACCTTTTCTTCGACGAGGGCTCGGCTGCCGAAGAAAAAATATTCGACGAGGGCTCGGCTGCCGGGGACCTTTTCTTCGACGAGGGCTCGGCTGCCGGGGACCTTTTCTTCGACGAGGGCTCGGCTGCCGGGGACCTTTTCTTCGACGAGGGCTCGGCTGCCGAAGAAAAAATATTCGACGAGGGCTCGGCTGCCGGGGACCTTTTCTTCGACGAGGGCTCGGCTGCCGGGGACCTTTTCTTCGACGAGGGCTCGGCTGCCGGGGACCTTTTCTTCGACGAGGGCTCGGCTGCCGGGGACCTTTTCTTCGACGAGGGCTCGGCTGCCGGGGACCTTTTCTTCGACGAGGGCTCGGCTGCCGGGGACCTTTTCTTCGACGAGGGCTCGGCTGCCGGGGACCTTTTCTTCGACGAGGGCTCGGCTGCCGGGGACCTTTTCTTCGACGAGGGCTCGGCTGCCGGGGACCTTTTCTTCGACGAGGGCTCGGCTGCCGGGGACCTTTTCTTCGACGAGGGCTCGGCTGCCGGGGACCTTTTCTTCGACGAGGGCTCGGCTGCCGGGGACCTTTTCTTCGACGAGGGCTCGGCTGCCGGGGACCTTTTCTTCGACGAGGGCTCGGCTGCCGAAGAAAAAATATTCGACGAGGGCTCGGCTGCCGAAGAAAAAATATTCGACGAGGGCTCGGCTGCCGGGGACCTTTTCTTCGACGAGGGCTCGGCTGCCGGGGACCTTTTCTTCGACGAGGGCTCGGCTGCCGGGGACCTTTTCTTCGACGAGGGCTCGGCTGCCGGGGACCTTTTCTTCGACGAGGGCTCGGCTGCCGGGGACCTTTTCTTCGACGAGGGCTCGGCTGCCGGGGACCTTTTCTTCGACGAGGGCTCGGCTGCCGGGGACCTTTTCTTCGACGAGGGCTCGGCTGCCGAAGAAAAAATATTCGACGAGGGCTCGGCTGCCGAAGAAAAAATATTCGACGAGGGCTCGGCTGCCGAAGAAAAAATATTCGACGAGGGCTCGGCTGCCGGGGACCTTTTCTTCGACGAGGGCTCGGCTGCCGAAGAAAAAATATTCGACGAGGGCTCGGCTGCCGGGGACCTTTTCTTCGACGAGGGCTCGGCTGCCGAAGAAAAAATATTCGACGAGGGCTCGGCTGCCGGGGACCTTTTCTTCGACGAGGGCTCGGCTGCCGAAGAAAAAATATTCGACGAGGGCTCGGCTGCCGGGGACCTTTTCTTCGACGAGGGCTCGGCTGCCGAAGAAAAAATATTCGACGAGGGCTCGGCTGCCGGGGACCTTTTCTTCGACGAGGGCTCGGCTGCCGGGGACCTTTTCTTCGACGAGGGCTCGGCTGCCGGGGACCTTTTCTTCGACGAGGGCTCGGCTGCCGGGGACCTTTTCTTCGACGAGGGCTCGGCTGCCGGGGACCTTTTCTTCGACGAGGGCTCGGCTGCCGGGGACCTTTTCTTCGACGAGGGCTTGGCTGCCGAAGAAAAAATATTCGACGAGGGCTCGGCTGCCGAAGAAAAATATTCGACGAGGGCTCGGCTGCCGAAGAAAAAATATTCGACGAGGGCTCGGCTGCCGAAGAAAAAATATTCGACGAGGGCTCGGCTGCCGGGGACCTTTTCTTCGACGAGGGCTCGGCTGCCGAAGAAAAAATATTCGACGAGGGCTCGGCTGCCGGGGACCTTTTCTTCGACGAGGGCTCGGCTGCCGGGGACCTTTTCTTCGACGAGGGCTCGGCTGCCGAAGAAAAAATATTCGACGAGGGCTCGGCTGCCGGGGACCTTTTCTTCGACGAGGGCTCGGCTGCCGGGGACCTTTTCTTCGACGAGGGCTCGGCTGCCGGGGACCTTTTCTTCGACGAGGGCTCGGCTGCCGGGGACCTTTTCTTCGACGAGGGCTCGGCTGCCGAAGAAAAAATATTCGACGAGGGCTCGGCTGCCGGGGACCTTTTCTTCGACGAGGGCTCGGCTGCCGAAGAAAAAATATTCGACGAGGGCTCGGCTGCCGGGACCTTTTCTTCGACGAGGGCTCGGCTGCCGGGGACCTTTCTTCGACGAGGGCTCGGCTGCCGGGGACCTTTTCTTCGACGAGGGCTCGGCTGCCGAAGAAAAATATTCGACGAGGGCTCGGCTGCCGGGGACCTTTTCTTCGACGAGGGCTCGGCTGCCGAAGAAAAAATATTCGACGAGGGCTCGGCTGCCGGGGACCTTTTCTTCGACGAGGGCTCGGCTGCCGAAGAAAAAATATTCGACGAGGGGCTCGGCTGCCGGGGACCTTTTCTTCGACGAGGGCTCGGCTGCCGGGGACCTTTTCTTCGACGAGGGCTCGGCTGCCGGGGACCTTTCTTCGACGAGGGCTCGGCTGCCGAAGAAAAAATATTCGACGAGGGCTCGGCTGCCGGGGACCTTTTCTTCGACGAGGGCTCGGCTGCCGGGGACCTTTTCTTCGACGAGGGCTCGGCTGCCGGGGACCTTTTCTTCGACGAGGGCTCGGCTGCCGAAGAAAAAATATTCGACGAGGGCTCGGCTGCCGGGGACCTTTTCTTCGACGAGGGCTCGGCTGCCGAAGAAAAAATATTCGACGAGGGCTCGGCTGCCGGGGACCTTTTCTTCGACGAGGGCTCGGCTGCCGGGGACCTTTTCTTCGACGAGGGCTCGGCTTCCGGGGACCTTTTCTTCGACGAGGGCTCGGCTGCCGAAGAAAAATATTCGACGAGGGCTCGGCTGCCGGGGACCTTTTCTTCGACGAGGGCTCGGCTGCCGGGGACCTTTTCTTCGACGAGGGCTCGGCTGCCGGGGACCTTTTCTTCGACGAGGGCTCGGCTGCCGAAGAAAAAATATTCGACGAGGGCTCGGCTGCCGGGGACCTTTTCTTCGACGAGGGCTCGGCTGCCGAAGAAAAAATATTCGACGAGGGCTCGGCTGCCGGGGACCTTTTCTTCGACGAGGGCTCGGCTGCCGGGGACCTTTTCTTCGACGAGGGCTCGGCTGCCGGGGACCTTTTCTTCGACGAGGGCTCGGCTGCCGGGGACCTTTTCTTCGACGAGGGCTCGGCTGCCGAAGAAAAAATATTCGACGAGGGCTCGGCTGCCGGGGACCTTTTCTTCGACGAGGGCTCGGCTGCCGGGGACCTTTTCTTCGACGAGGGCTCGGCTGCCGAAGAAAAAATATTCGACGAGGGCTCGGCTGCCGGGGACCTTTTCTTCGACGAGGGCTCGGCTGCCGAAGAAAAAATATTCGACGAGGGCTCGGCTGCCGAAGAAAAATATTCGACGAGGGCTCGGCTGCCGGGGACCTTTTCTTCGACGAGGGCTCGGCTGCCGGGGACCTTTTCTTCGACGAGGGCTCGGCTGCCGGGGACCTTTTCTTCGACGAGGGCTCGGCTGCCGGGGACCTTTTCTTCGACGAGGGCTCGGCTGCCGGGGACCTTTTCTTCGACGAGGGCTCGGCTGCCGAAGAAAAAATATTCGACGAGGGCTCGGCTGCCGGGGACCTTTTCTTCGACGAGGGCTCGGCTGCCGAAGAAAAAATATTCGACGAGGGCTCGGCTGCCGGGGACCTTTTCTTCGACGAGGGCTCGGCTGCCGGGGACCTTTTCTTCGACGAGGGCTCGGCTGCCGGGGACCTTTTCTTCGACGAGGGCTCGGCTGCCGGGGACCTTTTCTTCGACGAGGGCTCGGCTGCCGGGGACCTTTTCTTCGACGAGGGCTCGGCTGCCGGGGACCTTTTCTTCGACGAGGGCTCGGCTGCCGGGGACCTTTTCTTCGACGAGGGCTCGGCTGCCGGGGACCTTTTCTTCGACGAGGGCTCGGCTGCCGGGGACCTTTTCTTCGACGAGGGCTCGGCTGCCGGGGACCTTTTCTTCGACGAGGGCTCGGCTGCCGGGGACCTTTTCTTCGACGAGGGCTCGGCTGCCGGGGACCTTTCTTCGACGAGGGCTCGGCTGCCGAAGAAAAAATATTCGACGAGGGCTCGGCTGCCGGGGACCTTTTCTTCGACGAGGCTCGGCTGCCGAAGAAAAAATATTTGACGAGGGCTCGGCTGCCGGGGACCTTTTCTTCGACGAGGGCTCGGCTGCCGGGGACCTTTTCTTCGACGAGGGCTCGGCTGCCGGGGACCTTTTCTTCGACGAGGGCTCGGCTGCCGGGGACCTTTTCTTCGACGAGGGCTCGGCTGCCGAAGAAAAAATATTCGACGACGGCTCGGCTGCCGGGGACCTTTTCTTCGACGAGGGCTCGGCTGCCGGGGACCTTTTCTTCGACGAGGGCTCGGCTGCCGAAGAAAAAATATTCGACGAGGGCTCGGCTGCCGGGGACCTTTTCTTCGACGAGGGCTCGGCTGCCGAAGAAAAAATATTCGACGAGGGCTCGGCTGCCGGGGACCTTTTCTTCGACGAGGGCTCGGCTGCCGAAGAAAAATATTCGACGAGGGCTCGGCTGCCGGGGACCTTTCTTCGACGAGGGCTCGGCTGCCGGGGACCTTTTCTTCGACGAGGGCTCGGCTGCCGGGGACCTTTTCTTCGACGAGGGCTCGGCTGCCGAAGAAAAAATATTCGACGAGGGCTCGGCTGCCGGGGACCTTTTCTTCGACGAGGGCTCGGCTGCCGGGGACCTTTTCTTCGACGAGGGCTCGGCTGCCGGGGACCTTTTCTTCGACGAGGGCTCGGCTGCCGGGGACCTTTTCTTCGACGAGGGCTCGGCTGCCGAAGAAAAAATATTCGACGAGGGCTCGGCTGCCGGGGACCTTTTCTTCGACGAGGGCTCGGCTGCCGGGGACCTTTTCTTCGACGAGGGCTCGGCTGCCGGGGACCTTTTCTTCGACGAGGGCTCGGCTGCCGAAGAAAAAATATTCGACGAGGGCTCGGCTGCCGGGGACCTTTTCTTCGACGAGGGCTCGGCTGCCGAAGAAAAAATATTCGACGAGGGCTCGGCTGCCGGGGACCTTTTCTTCGACGAGGGCTCGGCTGCCGAAGAAAAAATATTCGACGAGGGCTCGGCTGCCGGGGACCTTTTCTTCGACGAGGGCTCGGCTGCCGGGGACCTTTTCTTCGACGAGGGCTCGGCTGCCGGGGACCTTTTCTTCGACGAGGGCTCGGCTGCCGGGGACCTTTTCTTCGACGAGGGCTCGGCTGCCGGGGACCTTTTCTTCGACGAGGGCTCGGCTGCCGAAGAAAAAATATTCGACGAGGGCTCGGCTGCCGGGGACCTTTTCTTCGACGAGGGCTCGGCTGCCGAAGAAAAAATATTCGACGAGGGCTCGGCTGCCGGGGACCTTTTCTTCGACGAGGGCTCGGCTGCCGGGGACCTTTTCTTCGACGAGGGCTCGGCTGCCGGGGACCTTTTCTTCGACGAGGGCTCGGCTGCCGGGGACCTTTTCTTCGACGAGGGCTCGGCTGCCGAAGAAAAAATATTCGACGAGGGCTCGGCTGCCGGGGACCTTTTCTTCGACGAGGGCTCGGCTGCCGGGGACCTTTTCTTCGACGAGGGCTCGGCTGCCGAAGAAAAAATATTCGACGAGGGCTCGGCTGCCGGGGACCTTTTCTTCGACGAGGGCTCGGCTGCCGAAGAAAAAATATTCGACGAGGGCTCGGCTGCCGAAGAAAAAATATTCGACGAGGGCTCGGCTGCCGGGGACCTTTTCTTCGACGAGGGCTCGGCTGCCGGGGACCTTTTCTTCGACGAGGGCTCGGCTGCCGGGGACCTTTTCTTCGACGAGGGCTCGGCTGCCGGGGACCTTTTCTTCGACGAGGGCTCGGCTGCCGGGGACCTTTTCTTCGACGAGGGCTCGGCTGCCGAAGAAAAATATTCGACGAGGGCTCGGCTGCCGGGGACCTTTTCTTCGACGAGGGCTCGGCTGCCGAAGAAAAAAATATTCGACGAGGGCTCGGCTGCCGGGGACCTTTTCTTCGACGAGGGCTCGGCTGCCGGGGACCTTTTCTTCGACGAGGGCTCGGCTGCCGGGGACCTTTTCTTCGACGAGGGCTCGGCTGCCGGGGACCTTTTCTTCGACGAGGGCTCGGCTGCCGGGGACCTTTTCTTCGACGAGGGCTCGGCTGCCGAAGAAAAAATATTCGACGAGGGCTCGGCTGCCGGGGACCTTTTCTTCGACGAGGGCTCGGCTGCCGGGGACCTTTTCTTCGACGAGGGCTCGGCTGCCGGGGACCTTTTCTTCGACGAGGGCTCGGCTGCCGGGGACCTTTTCTTCGACGAGGGCTCGGCTGCCGGGGACCTTTTCTTCGACGAGGGCTCGGCTGCCGGGGACCTTTTCTTCGACGAGGGCTCGGCTGCCGGGGACCTTTTCTTCGACGAGGGCTCGGCTGCCGAAGAAAAAATATTCGACGAGGGCTCGGCTGCCGGGGACCTTTTCTTCGACGAGGGCTCGGCTGCCGGGGACCTTTTCTTCGACGAGGGCTCGGCTGCCGGGGACCTTTTCTTCGACGAGGGCTCGGCTGCCGGGGACCTTTTCTTCGACGAGGGCTCGGCTGCCGGGGACCTTTTCTTCGACGAGGGCTCGGCTGCCGGGGACCTTTTCTTCGACGAGGGCTCGGCTGCCGAAGAAAAAATATTCGACGAGGGCTCGGCTGCCGGGGACCTTTTCTTCGACGAGGGCTCGGCTGCCGGGGACCTTTTCTTCGACGAGGGCTCGGCTGCCGGGGACCTTTTCTTCGACGAGGGCTCGGCTGCCGGGGACCTTTTCTTCGACGAGGGCTTCGGCTGCCGGGGACCTTTTCTTCGACGAGGGCTCGGCTGCGCCGGGGACCTTTTCTTCGACGAGGGCTCGGCTGCCGAAGAAAAAATATTCGACGAGGGCTCGGCTGCCGGGGACCTTTTCTTCGACGAGGGCTCGGCTGCCGAAGAAAAAATATTCGACGAGGGCTCGGCTGCCGGGGACCTTTTCTTCGACGAGGGCTCGGCTGCCGGGGACCTTTTCTTCGACGAGGGCTCGGCTGCCGGGGACCTTTTTCTTCGACGAGGGCTCGGCTGCCGAAGAAAAAATATCTCGACGAGGGCTCGGCTGCCGGGGACCTTTTCTTCGACGAGGGCTCGGCTGCCGGGGACCTTTTCTTCGACGAGGGCTCGGCTGCCGGGGACCTTTTCTTCGACGAGGGCTCGGCTGCCGGGGACCTTTTCTTCGACGAGGGCTCGGCTGCCGGGGACCTTTTCTTCGACGAGGGCTCGGCTGCCGGGGACCTTTTCTTCGACGAGGGCTCGGCTGCCGGGGACCTTTTCTTCGACGAGGGCTCGGCTGCCGGGGACCTTTTCTTCGACGAGGGCTCGGCTGCCGGGGACCTTTTCTTCGACGAGGGCTCGGCTGCCGAAGAAAAAATATTCGACGAGGGCTCGGCTGCCGGGGACCTTTTCTTCGACGAGGGCTCGGCTGCCGGGGACCTTTTCTTCGACGAGGGCTCGGCTGCCGGGGACCTTTTCTTCGACGAGGGCTCGGCTGCCGGGGACCTTTTCTTCGACGAGGGCTCGGCTGCCGGGGACCTTTTCTTCGACGAGGGCTCGGCTGCCGGGGACCTTTTCTTCGACGAGGGCTCGGCTGCCGGGGACCTTTTCTTCGACGAGGGCTCGGCTGCCGGGGACCTTTTCTTCGACGAGGGCTCGGCTGCCGAAGAAAAAATATTCGACGAGGGCTCGGCTGCCGAAGAAAAAATATTCGACGAGGGCTCGGCTGCCGAAGAAAAAATATTCGACGAGGGCTCGGCTGCCGGGGACCTTTTCTTCGACGAGGGCTCGGCTGCCGAAGAAAAAATATTCGACGAGGGCTCGGCTGCCGGGGACCTTTTCTTCGACGAGGGCTCGGCTGCCGAAGAAAAAATATTCGACGAGGGCTCGGCTGCCGGGGACCTTTTCTTCGACGAGGGCTCGGCTGCCGAAGAAAAAATATTCGACGAGGGCTCGGCTGCCGGGGACCTTTTCTTCGACGAGGGCTCGGCTGCCGAAGAAAAAATATTCGACGAGGGCTCGGCTGCCGGGGACCTTTTCTTCGACGAGGGCTCGGCTGCCGGGGACCTTTTCTTCGACGAGGGCTCGGCTGCCGGGGACCTTTTCTTCGACGAGGGCTCGGCTGCCGGGGACCTTTTCTTCGACGAGGCTCGGCTGCCGGGGACCTTTTCTTCGACGAGGGCTCGGCTGCCGGGGACCTTTTCTTCGATGAGGGCTCGGCTGCCGGGGACCTTTTCTTCGACGAGGGCTCGGCTGCCGGGGACCTTTTCTTCGACGAGGGCTCGGCTGCCGGGGACCTTTTCTTCGACGAGGGCTCGGCTGCCGGGGACCTTTTCTTCGACGAGGGCTCGGCTGCCGAAGAAAAAAATATTCGACGAGGGCTCGGCTGCCGGGGACCTTTTCTTCGACGAGGGCTCGGCTGCCGGGGACCTTTTCTTCGACGAGGGCTCGGCTGCCGGGGACCTTTTCTTCGACGAGGGCTCGGCTGCCGGGGACCTTTTTCTTCGACGAGGGCTCGGCTGCCGGGGACCTTTTCTTCGACGAGGGCTCGGCTGCCGGGGACCTTTTCTTCGACGAGGGCTCGGCTGCCGGGGACCTTTTCTTCGACGAGGGCTCGGCTGCCGGGGACCTTTTCTTCGACGAGGGCTCGGCTGCCGAAGAAAAAATATTCGACGAGGGCTCGGCTGCCGAAGAAAAAATATTCGACGAGGGCTCGGCTGCCGAAGAAAAAATATTCGACGAGGGCTCGGCTGCCGGGGACCTTTTCTTCGACGAGGGCTCGGCTGCCGAAGAAAAAATATTCGACGAGGGCTCGGCTGCCGGGGACCTTTTCTTCGACGAGGGCTCGGCTGCCGAAGAAAAAATATTCGACGAGGGCTCGGCTGCCGGGGACCTTTTCTTCGACGAGGGCTCGGCTGCCGAAGAAAAAATATTCGACGAGGGCTCGGCTGCCGGGGACCTTTTCTTCGACGAGGGCTCGGCTGCCGGGACCTTTTCTTCGACGAGGGCTCGGCTGCCGGGGACCTTTTCTTCGACGAGGGCTCGGCTGCCGGGGACCTTTTCTTCGACGAGGGCTCGGCTGCCGGGGACCTTTTCTTCGACGAGGGCTTGGCTGCCGAAGAAAAAATATTCGACGAGGGCTCGGCTGCCGAAGAAAAAATAT
>NW_026293399.1:0-24063 GCF_026419915.1 Harpia harpyja
TTCGGCAGCCCAGCCCTCGTCGAAGGAGAGGTCCCCGGCAGCCCAGCCCTCGTCGAAAATTTTTTCTTCGGCAGCCCAGCCCTCGAAATTTCTTCGGCAGCCCAGCCCTCGTCGAAAATTTTTTCTTCGGCAGCCCAGCCCTCGTCGAAGGAGAGGTCCCCGGCAGCCCAGCCCTCGTCGAAAATTTTTTCTTCGGCAGCCCAGCCCTCGTCGAAGGAGAGGTCCCCGGCAGCCCAGCCCTCGTCGAAGGAGAGGTCCCCGGCAGCCCAGCCCTCGTCGAAGGAGAGGTCCCCGGCAGCCCAGCCCTCGTCGAAAATTTTTTCTTCGGCAGCCCAGCCCTCGTCGAAGGAGAGGTCCCCGGCAGCCCAGCCCTCGTCGAAATTTTTTCTTCGGCAGCCCAGCCCTCGTCGAAGGAGAGGTCCCCGGCAGCCCAGCCCTCGTCGAAGGAGAGGTCCCCGGCAGCCCAGCCCTCGTCGAAGGAGAGGTCCCCGGCAGCCCAGCCCTCGTCGAAGGAGAGGTCCCCGGCAGCCCAGCCCTCGTCGAAAATTTTTTCTTCGGCAGCCCAGCCCTCGTCGAAGGAGAGGTCCCCGGCAGCCCAGCCCTCGTCGAAAATTTTTTCTTCGGCAGCCCAGCCCTCGTCGAAGGAGAGGTCCCCGGCAGCCCAGCCCTCGTCGAAGGAGAGGTCCCGGCAGCCCAGCCCTCGTCGAAGGAGAGGTCCCCGGCAGCCCAGCCCTCGTCGAAGGAGAGGTCCCCGGCAGCCCAGCCCTCGTCGAAGGAGAGGTCCCCGGCAGCCCAGCCCTCGTCGAAGGAGAGGTCCCCGGCAGCCCAGCCCTCGTCGAAAATTTTTTCTTCGGCAGCCCAGCCCTCGTCGAAATTTATTTTTTCTTCGGCAGCCCAGCCCTCGTCGAAGGAGAGGTCCCCGGCAGCCCAGCCCTCGTCGAAAATTTTTTCTTCGGCAGCCCAGCCCTCGTCGAAGGAGAGGTCCCCGGCAGCCCAGCCCTCGTCGAAGGAGAGGTCCCCGGCAGCCCAGCCCTCGTCGAAGGAGAGGTCCCCGGCAGCCCAGCCCTCGTCGAAAATTTTTTCTTCGGCAGCCCAGCCCTCGTCGAAGGAGAGGTCCCCGGCAGCCCAGCCCTCGTCGAAGGAGAGGTCCCCGGCAGCCCAGCCCTCGTCGAAGGAGAGGTCCCCGGCAGCCCAGCCCTCGTCGAAGGAGAGGTCCCCGGCAGCCCAGCCCTCGTCGAAGGAGAGGTCCCCGGCAGCCCAGCCCTCGTCGAAGGAGAGGTCCCCGGCAGCCCAGCCCTCGTCGAAGGAGAGGTCCCCGGCAGCCCAGCCCTCGTCGAAGGAGAGGTCCCCGGCAGCCCAGCCCTCGTCGAAGAGAGGGGTCCCCGGCAGCCCAGCCTCGTCGAAGGAGAGGTCCCCGGCAGCCCAGCCCTCGTCGAAGGAGAGGTCCCCGGCAGCCCAGCCCTCGGTCGAAAATTTTTTCTTCGGCAGCCCAGCCCTCGTCGAAAATTTTTTCTTCGGCAGCCCAGCCCTCGTCGAAGGAGAGGTCCCCGGCAGCCCAGCCCTCGTCGAAAATTTTTTCTTCGGCAGCCCAGCCCTCGTCGAAAATTTTTTCTTCGGCAGCCCAGCCCTCGTCGAAAATTTTTTCTTCGGCAGCCCAGCCCTCGTCGAAGGAGAGGTCCCCGGCAGCCCAGCCCTCGTCGAAAATTTTTTCTTCGGCAGCCCAGCCCTCGTCGAAGGAGAGGTCCCCGGCAGCCCAGCCCTCGTCGAAGGAGAGGTCCCCGGCAGCCCAGCCCTCGTCGAAGGAGAGGTCCCCGGCAGCCCAGCCCTCGTCGAAGGAGAGGTCCCCGGCAGCCCAGCCCTCGTCGAAGGAGAGGTCCCCGGCAGCCCAGCCCTCGTCGAAGGAGAGGTCCCCGGCAGCCCAGCCCTCGTCGAAGGAGAGGTCCCCGGCAGCCCAGCCCTCGTCGAAGGAGAGGTCCCCGGCAGCCCAGCCCTCGTCGAAGGAGAGGTCCCCGGCAGCCCAGCCCCTCGTCGAAGGAGAGGTCCCCGGCAGCCCAGCCCTCGTCGAAAATTTTTTCTTCGGCAGCCCAGCCCTCGTCGAAAATTTTTTCTTCGGCAGCCCAGCCCTCGTCGAAAATTTTTTCTTCGGCAGCCCAGCCCTCGTCGAAGGAGAGGTCCCCGGCAGCCCAGCCCTCGTCGAAAATTTTTTCTTCGGCAGCCCAGCCCTCGTCGAAAATTTTTTCTTCGCAGCCCAGCCCTCGTCGAAAATTTTTTCTTCGGCAGCCCAGCCCTCGTCGAAGGAGAGGTCCCCGGCAGCCCAGCCCTCGTCGAAAATTTTTTCTTCGGCAGCCCAGCCCTCGTCGAAGGAGAGGTCCCCGGCAGCCCAGCCCTCGTCGAAGGAGAGGTCCCCGGCAGCCCAGCCCTCGTCGAAGGAGAGGTCCCCGGCAGCCCAGCCCTCGTCGAAGGAGAGGTCCCCGGCAGCCCAGCCCTCGTCGAAGGAGAGGTCCCCGGCAGCCCAGCCCTCGTCGAAGGAGAGGTCCCCGGCAGCCCAGCCCTCGTCGAAGGAGAGGTCCCGGCAGCCCAGCCCTCGTCGAAGGAGAGGTCCCCGGCAGCCCAGCCCTCGTCGAAGGAGAGGTCCCCGGCAGCCCAGCCCTCGTCGAAGGAGAGGTCCCCGGCAGCCCAGCCCTCGTCGAAGGAGAGGTCCCCGGCAGCCCAGCCCTCGTCGAAAATTTTTTCTTCGGCAGCCCAGCCCTCGTCGAAAATTTTTTCTTCGGCAGCCCAGCCCTCGTCGAAAATTTTTTCTTCGGCAGCCCAGCCCTCGTCGAAAATTTTTTCTTCGGCAGCCCAGCCCTCGTCGAAGGAGAGGTCCCCGGCAGCCCAGCCCTCGTCGAAGGAGAGGTCCCCGGCAGCCCAGCCCTCGTCGAAGGAGAGGTCCCCGGCAGCCCAGCCCTCGTCGAAGGAGAGGTCCCCGGCAGCCCAGCCCTCGTCGAAGGAGAGGTCCCCGGCAGCCCAGCCCTCGTCGAAGGAGAGGTCCCCGGCAGCCCAGCCCTCGTCGAAGGAGAGGTCCCCGGCAGCCCAGCCCTCGTCGAAAATTTTTTCTTCGGCAGCCCAGCCCTCGTCGAAAATTTTTTCTTCGGCAGCCCAGCCCTCGTCGAAAATTTTTTCTTCGGCAGCCCAGCCCTCGTCGAAAATTTTTCTTCGGCAGCCCAGCCCTCGTCGAAAATTTTTTCTTCGGCAGCCCAGCCCTCGTCGAAGGAGAGGTCCCCGGCAGCCCAGCCCTCGTACGAAGGAGAGGTCCCCGGCAGCCCAGCCCTCGTCGAAGGAGAGGTCCCCGGCAGCCCAGCCCTCGTCGAAGGAGAGGTCCCCGGCAGCCCAGCCCTCGTCGAAGGAGAGGTCCCCGGCAGCCCAGCCCTCGTCGAAGGAGAGGTCCCCGGCAGCCCAGCCCTCGTCGAAGGAGAGGTCCCCGGCAGCCCAGCCCTCGTCGAAGGAGAGGTCCCCGGCAGCCCAGCCCTCGTCGAAGGAGAGGTCCCCGGCAGCCCAGCCCTCGTCGAAAATTTTTTCTTCGGCAGCCCAGCCCTCGTCGAAAATTTTTTCTTCGGCAGCCCAGCCCTCGTCGAAAATTTTTTCTTCGGCAGCCCAGCCCTCGTCGAAGGAGAGGTCCCCGGCAGCCCAGCCCTCGTCGAAAATTTTTTCTTCGGCAGCCCAGCCCTCGTCGAAGGAGAGGTCCCCGGCAGCCCAGCCCTCGTCGAAAATTTTTTCTTCGGCAGCCCAGCCCTCGTCGAAAATTTTTTCTTCGGCAGCCCAGCCCTCGTCGAAAATTTTTTCTTCGGCAGCCCAGCCCTCGTCGAAGGAGAGGTCCCCGGCAGCCCAGCCCTCGTCGAAAATTTTTTCTTCGGCAGCCCAGCCCTCGTCGAAGGAGAGGTCCCCGCAGCCCAGCCCTCGTCGAAGGAGAGGTCCCCGGCAGCCCAGCCCTCGTCGAAAGGAGAGGTCCCCGGCAGCCCAGCCCTCGTCGAAAATTTTTTCTTCGGCAGCCCAGCCCTCGTCGAAGGAGAGGTCCCCGGCAGCCCAGCCCTCGTCGAAAATTTTTTCTTCGGCAGCCCAGCCCTCGTCGAAGAGAGGTCCCCGGCAGCCCAGCCCTCGTCGAAGGAGAGGTCCCCGGCAGCCCAGCCCTCGTCGAAGGAGAGGTCCCCGGCAGCCCAGCCCTCGTCGAAGGAGAGGTCCCCGGCAGCCCAGCCCTCGTCGAAAATTTTTTCTTCGGCAGCCCAGCCCTCGTCGAAGGAGAGGTCCCCGGCAGCCCAGCCCTCGTCGAAAATTTTTTCTTCGGCAGCCCAGCCCTCGTCGAAGGAGAGGTCCCCGGCAGCCCAGCCCTCGTCGAAGGAGAGGTCCCCGGCAGCCCAGCCCTCGTCGAAGGAGAGGTCCCCGGCAGCCCAGCCCTCGTCGAAGGAGAGGTCCCCGGCAGCCCAGCCCTCGTCGAAGGGAGAGGTCCCCGGCAGCCCAGCCCTCGTCGAAGGAGAGGTCCCCGGCAGCCCAGCCCTCGTCGAAAATTTTTTCTTCGGCAGCCCAGCCCTCGTCGAAAATTTTTTCTTCGGCAGCCCAGCCCTCGTCGAAGGAGAGGTCCCCGGCAGCCCAGCCCTCGTCGAAAATTTTTTCTTCGGCAGCCCAGCCCTCGTCGAAGGAGAGGTCCCCGGCAGCCCAGCCCTCGTCGAAGGAGAGGTCCCCGGCAGCCCAGCCCTCGTCGAAGGAGAGGTCCCCGGCAGCCCAGCCCTCGTCGAAAATTTTTTCTTCGGCAGCCCAGCCCTCGTCGAAGGAGAGGTCCCCGGCAGCCCAGCCCTCGTCGAAGGAGAGGTCCCCGGCAGCCCAGCCCTCGTCGAAGGAGAGGTCCCCGGCAGCCCAGCCCTCGTCGAAGGAGAGGTCCCCGGCAGCCCAGCCCTCGTCGAAGGAGAGGTCCCCGGCAGCCCAGCCCTCGTCGAAGGAGAGGTCCCCGGCAGCCCAGCCCTCGTCGAAGGAGAGGTCCCCGGCAGCCCAGCCCTCGTCGAAGGAGAGGTCCCCGGCAGCCCAGCCCTCGTCGAAGGAGAGGTCCCCGGCAGCCCAGCCCTCGTCGAAGGAGAGGTCCCCGGCAGCCCAGCCCTCGTCGAAAATTTTTTCTTCGGCAGCCCAGCCCTCGTCGAAAATTTTTTCTTCGGCAGCCCAGCCCTCGTCGAAGGAGAGGTCCCGGCAGCCCAGCCCTCGTCGAAAATTTTTTCTTCGGCAGCCCAGCCCTCGTCGAAAATTTTTTCTTCGGCAGCCCAGCCCTCGTCGAAAATTTTTTCTTCGGCAGCCCAGCCCTCGTCGAAGGAGAGGTCCCCGGCAGCCCAGCCCTCGTCGAAATTTTTTCTTCGGCAGCCCAGCCCTCGTCGAAGGAGAGGTCCCGGCAGCCCAGCCCTCGTCGAAGGAGAGGTCCCCGGCAGCCCAGCCCTCGTCGAAGGAGAGGTCCCCGGCAGCCCAGCCCTCGTCGAAGGAGAGGTCCCCGGCAGCCCAGCCCTCGTCGAAGGAGAGGTCCCCGGCAGCCCAGCCCTCGTCGAAGGAGAGGTCCCCGGCAGCCCAGCCCTCGTCGAAGGAGAGGTCCCCGGCAGCCCAGCCCTCGTCGAAGGAGAGGTCCCCGGCAGCCCAGCCCTCGTCGAAGGAGAGGTCCCCGGCAGCCCAGCCCTCGTCGAAGGAGAGGTCCCCGGCAGCCCAGCCCTCGTCGAAAATTTTTTCTTCGGCAGCCCAGCCCTCGTCGAAAATTTTTTCTTCGGCAGCCCAGCCCTCGTCGAAAATTTTTTCTTCGGCAGCCCAGCCCTCGTCGAAGGAGAGGTCCCCGGCAGCCCAGCCCTCGTCGAAAATTTTTTCTTCGGCAGCCCAGCCCTCGTCGAAAATTTTTTTCTTCGGCAGCCCAGCCGAAAAATTTTTTCTTCGGCAGCCCAGCCCTCGTCGAAGGAGAGGTCCCCGGCAGCCCAGCCCTCGTCGAAAATTTTTTCTTCGGCAGCCCAGCCTCGTCGAAGGAGAGGTCCCCGGCAGCCCAGCCCTCGTCGAAGGAGAGGTCCCCGGCAGCCCAGCCCTCGTCGAAGGAGAGGTCCCCGGCAGCCCAGCCCTCGTCGAAGGAGAGGTCCCCGGCAGCCCAGCCCTCGTCGAAGGAGAGGTCCCCGGCAGCCCAGCCCTCGTCGAAGGAGAGGTCCCCGGCAGCCCAGCCCTCGTCGAAGGAGAGGTCCCCGGCAGCCCAGCCCTCGTCGAAGGAGAGGTCCCGGCAGCCCAGCCCTCGTCGAAGGAGAGGTCCCCGGCAGCCCAGCCCTCGTCGAAGGAGAGGTCCCCGGCAGCCCAGCCCTCGCGTCGAAAATTTTTTCTTCGGCAGCCCAGCCCTCGTCGAAAATTTTTTCTTCGGCAGCCCAGCCCTCGTCGAAAATTTTTTCTTCGGCAGCCCAGCCCTCGTCGAAAATTTTTTCTTCGGCAGCCCAGCCCTCGTCGAAGGAGAGGTCCCCGGCAGCCCAGCCCTCGTCGAAGGAGAGGTCCCCGGCAGCCCAGCCCTCGTCGAAGGAGAGGTCCCCGGCAGCCCAGCCCTCGTCGAAGGAGAGGTCCCCGGCAGCCCAGCCCTCGTCGAAGGAGAGGTCCCCGGCAGCCCAGCCCTCGTCGAAGGAGAGGTCCCCCGGCAGCCCAGCCCTCGTCGAAGGAGAGGTCCCCGGCAGCCCAGCCCTCGTCGAAAATTTTTTCTTCGGCAGCCCAGCCCTCGTCGAAAATTTTTTCTTCGGCAGCCCAGCCCTCGTCGAAAATTTTTTCTTCGGCAGCCCAGCCCTCGTCGAAAATTTTTTCTTCGGCAGCCCAGCCCTCGTCGAAAATTTTTTCTTCGGCAGCCCAGCCCTCGTCGAAAATTTTTTCTTCGGCAGCCCAGCCCTCGTCGAAGGAGAGGTCCCCGGCAGCCCAGCCCTCGTCGAAGGAGAGGTCCCCGGCAGCCCAGCCCTCGTCGAAGGAGAGGTCCCCGGCAGCCCAGCCCTCGTCGAAGGAGAGGTCCCCGGCAGCCCAGCCCCTCGTCGAAGGAGAGGTCCCCGGCAGCCCAGCCCTCGTCGAAGGAGAGGTCCCCGGCAGCCCAGCCCTCGTCGAAGGAGAGGTCCCCGGCAGCCCAGCCCTCGTCGAAGGAGAGGTCCCCGGCAGCCCAGCCCTCGTCGAAGGAGAGGTCCCCGGCAGCCCAGCCCTCGTCGAAGGAGAGGTCCCCCGGCAGCCCAGCCCTCGTCGAAGGAGAGGTCCCCGGCAGCCCAGCCCTCGTCGAAGGAGAGGTCCCCGGCAGCCCAGCCCTCGTCGAAGGAGAGGTCCCCGGCAGCCCAGCCCTCGTCGAAAATTTTTTCTTCGGCAGCCCAGCCCTCGTCGAAAATTTTTTCTTCGGCAGCCCAGCCCTCGTCGAAAATTTTTTCTTCGGCAGCCCAGCCCTCGTCGAAAATTTTTTCTTCGGCAGCCCAGCCCTCGTCGAAGGAGAGGTCCCCGGCAGCCCAGCCCTCGTCGAAGGAGAGGTCCCCGGCAGCCCAGCCCTCGTCGAAGGAGAGGTCCCCGGCAGCCCAGCCCTCGTCGAAGGAGAGGTCCCCGGCAGCCCAGCCCTCGTCGAAGGAGAGGTCCCCGGCAGCCCAGCCCTCGTCGAAGGAGAGGTCCCCGGCAGCCCAGCCCTCGTCGAAGGAGAGGTCCCCGGCAGCCCAGCCCTCGTCGAAGGAGAGGTCCCCGGCAGCCCAGCCCTCGTCGAAGGAGAGGTCCCCGGCAGCCCAGCCCTCGTCGAAGGAGAGGTCCCCGGCAGCCCAGCCCTCGTCGAAGGAGAGGTCCCCGGCAGCCCAGCCCTCGTCGAAGGAGAGGTCCCCGGCAGCCCAGCCCTCGTCGAAGGAGAGGTCCCCGGCAGCCCAGCCCTCGTCGAAGGAGAGGTCCCCGGCAGCCCAGCCCTCGTCGAAGGAGAGGTCCCCGGCAGCCCAGCCCTCGTCGAAGGAGAGGTCCCCGGCAGCCCAGCCCTCGTCGAAAATTTTTTCTTCGGCAGCCCAGCCCTCGTCGAAAATTTTTTCTTCGGCAGCCCAGCCCTCGTCGAAAATTTTTTCTTCGGCAGCCCAGCCCTCGTCGAAGGAGAGGTCCCCGGCAGCCCAGCCCTCGTCGAAGGAGAGGTCCCCGGCAGCCCAGCCCTCGTCGAAGGAGAGGTCCCCGGCAGCCCAGCCCTCGTCGAAGGAGAGGTCCCCGGCAGCCCAGCCCTCGTCGAAGGAGAGGTCCCCGGCAGCCCAGCCCTCGTCGAAAATTTTTTCTTCGGCAGCCCAGCCCTCGTCGAAGGAGAGGTCCCCGGCAGCCCAGCCCTCGTCGAAGGAGAGGTCCCCGGCAGCCCAGCCCTCGTCGAAGGAGAGGTCCCCGGCAGCCCAGCCCTCGTCGAAGGAGAGGTCCCCGGCAGCCCAGCCCTCGTCGAAAATTTTTTCTTCGGCAGCCCAGCCCTCGTCGAAGGAGAGGTCCCCGGCAGCCCAGCCCTCGTCGAAGGAGAGGTCCCCGGCAGCCCAGCCCTCGTCGAAGGAGAGGTCCCCGGCAGCCCAGCCCTCGTCGAAGGAGAGGTCCCCGGCAGCCCAGCCCTCGTCGAAGGAGAGGTCCCCGGCAGCCCAGCCCTCGTCGAAGGAGAGGTCCCCGGCAGCCCAGCCCTCGTCGAAAATTTTTTCTTCGGCAGCCCAGCCCTCGTCGAAGGAGAGGTCCCCGGCAGCCCAGCCCTCGTCGAAGGAGAGGTCCCCGGCAGCCCAGCCCTCGTCGAAGGAGAGGTCCCCGGCAGCCCAGCCCTCGTCGAAGGAGAGGTCCCCGGCAGCCCAGCCCTCGTCGAAGGAGAGGTCCCCGGCAGCCCAGCCCTCGTCGAAGGAGAGGTCCCCGGCAGCCCAGCCCTCGTCGAAAATTTTTTCTTCGGCAGCCCAGCCCTCGTCGAAGGAGAGGTCCCCGGCAGCCCAGCCCTCGTCGAAAATTTTTTCTTCGGCAGCCCAGCCCTCGTCGAAAATTTTTTCTTCGGCAGCCCAGCCCTCGTCGAAGGAGAGGTCCCCGGCAGCCCAGCCCTCGTCGAAGGAGAGGTCCCCGGCAGCCCAGCCCTCGTCGAAGGAGAGGTCCCCGGCAGCCCAGCCCTCGTCGAAGGAGAGGTCCCCGGCAGCCCAGCCCTCGTCGAAAATTTTTTCTTCGGCAGCCCAGCCCTCGTCGAAGGAGAGGTCCCCGGCAGCCCAGCCCTCGTCGAAGGAGAGGTCCCCGGCAGCCCAGCCCTCGTCGAAGGAGAGGTCCCCGGCAGCCCAGCCCTCGTCGAAGGAGAGGTCCCCGGCAGCCCAGCCCTCGTCGAAGGAGAGGTCCCCGGCAGCCCAGCCCTCGTCGAAGGAGAGGTCCCCGGCAGCCCAGCCCTCGTCGAAAATTTTTTCTTCGGCAGCCCAGCCCTCGTCGAAGGAGAGGTCCCCGGCAGCCCAGCCCTCGTCGAAGGAGAGGTCCCCGGCAGCCCAGCCCTCGTCGAAGGAGAGGTCCCCGGCAGCCCAGCCCTCGTCGAAGGAGAGGTCCCCGGCAGCCCAGCCCTCGTCGAAGGAGAGGTCCCCGGCAGCCCAGCCCTCGTCGAAGGAGAGGTCCCCGGCAGCCCAGCCCTCGTCGAAAATTTTTTCTTCGGCAGCCCAGCCCTCGTCGAAGGAGAGGTCCCCGGCAGCCCAGCCCTCGTCGAAAATTTTTTCTTCGGCAGCCCAGCCCTCGTCGAAAATTTTTTCTTCGGCAGCCCAGCCCTCGTCGAAGGAGAGGTCCCCGGCAGCCCAGCCCTCGTCGAAGGAGAGGTCCCCGGCAGCCCAGCCCTCGTCGAAGGAGAGGTCCCCGGCAGCCCAGCCCTCGTCGAAGGAGAGGTCCCCGGCAGCCCAGCCCTCGTCGAAGGAGAGGTCCCCGGCAGCCCAGCCCTCGTCGAAGGAGAGGTCCCCGGCAGCCCAGCCCTCGTCGAAAATTTTTTCTTCGGCAGCCCAGCCCTCGTCGAAAATTTTTTCTTCGGCAGCCCAGCCCTCGTCGAAAATTTTTTCTTCGGCAGCCCAGCCCTCGTCGAAAATTTTTTCTTCGGCAGCCCAGCCCTCGTCGAAAATTTTTTCTTCGGCAGCCCAGCCCTCGTCGAAGGAGAGGTCCCCGGCAGCCCAGCCCTCGTCGAAGGAGAGGTCCCCGGCAGCCCAGCCCTCGTCGAAGGAGAGGTCCCCGGCAGCCCAGCCCTCGTCGAAGGAGAGGTCCCCGGCAGCCCAGCCCTCGTCGAAGGAGAGGTCCCCGGCAGCCCAGCCCTCGTCGAAGGAGAGGTCCCCGGCAGCCCAGCCCTCGTCGAAAATTTTTTCTTCGGCAGCCCAGCCCTCGTCGAAAATTTTTTCTTCGGCAGCCCAGCCCTCGTCGAAAATTTTTTCTTCGGCAGCCCAGCCCTCGTCGAAGGAGAGGTCCCCGGCAGCCCAGCCCTCGTCGAAGGAGAGGTCCCCGGCAGCCCAGCCCTCGTCGAAGGAGAGGTCCCCGGCAGCCCAGCCCTCGTCGAAGGAGAGGTCCCCGGCAGCCCAGCCCTCGTCGAAGGAGAGGTCCCCGGCAGCCCAGCCCTCGTCGAAGGAGAGGTCCCCGGCAGCCCAGCCCTCGTCGAAGGAGAGGTCCCCGGCAGCCCAGCCCTCGTCGAAGGAGAGGTCCCCGGCAGCCCAGCCCTCGTCGAAAATTTTTTCTTCGGCAGCCCAGCCCTCGTCGAAAATTTTTTCTTCGGCAGCCCAGCCCTCGTCGAAGGAGAGGTCCCCGGCAGCCCAGCCCTCGTCGAAGGAGAGGTCCCCGGCAGCCCAGCCCTCGTCGAAGGAGAGGTCCCCGGCAGCCCAGCCCTCGTCGAAGGAGAGGTCCCCGGCAGCCCAGCCCTCGTCGAAAATTTTTTCTTCGGCAGCCCAGCCCTCGTCGAAGGAGAGGTCCCCGGCAGCCCAGCCCTCGTCGAAGGAGAGGTCCCCGGCAGCCCAGCCCTCGTCGAAGGAGAGGTCCCCGGCAGCCCAGCCCTCGTCGAAGGAGAGGTCCCCGGCAGCCCAGCCCTCGTCGAAGGAGAGGTCCCCGGCAGCCCAGCCCTCGTCGAAGGAGAGGTCCCCGGCAGCCCAGCCCTCGTCGAAGGAGAGGTCCCCGGCAGCCCAGCCCTCGTCGAAGGAGAGGTCCCCGGCAGCCCAGCCCTCGTCGAAGGAGAGGTCCCCGGCAGCCCAGCCCTCGTCGAAGGAGAGGTCCCCGGCAGCCCAGCCCTCGTCGAAGGAGAGGTCCCCGGCAGCCCAGCCCTCGTCGAAGGAGAGGTCCCCGGCAGCCCAGCCCTCGTCGAAGGAGAGGTCCCCGGCAGCCCAGCCCTCGTCGAAGGAGAGGTCCCCGGCAGCCCAGCCCTCGTCGAAGGAGAGGTCCCCGGCAGCCCAGCCCTCGTCGAAGGAGAGGTCCCCGGCAGCCCAGCCCTCGTCGAAGGAGAGGTCCCCGGCAGCCCAGCCCTCGTCGAAGGAGAGGTCCCCGGCAGCCCAGCCCTCGTCGAAAATTTTTTCTTCGGCAGCCCAGCCCTCGTCGAAAATTTTTTCTTCGGCAGCCCAGCCCTCGTCGAAGGAGAGGTCCCCGGCAGCCCAGCCCTCGTCGAAGGAGAGGTCCCCGGCAGCCCAGCCCTCGTCGAAGGAGAGGTCCCCGGCAGCCCAGCCCTCGTCGAAGGAGAGGTCCCCGGCAGCCCAGCCCTCGTCGAAGGAGAGGTCCCCGGCAGCCCAGCCCTCGTCGAAGGAGAGGTCCCCGGCAGCCCAGCCCTCGTCGAAGGAGAGGTCCCCGGCAGCCCAGCCCTCGTCGAAAATTTTTTCTTCGGCAGCCCAGCCCTCGTCGAAGGAGAGGTCCCCGGCAGCCCAGCCCTCGTCGAAGGAGAGGTCCCCGGCAGCCCAGCCCTCGTCGAAGGAGAGGTCCCCGGCAGCCCAGCCCTCGTCGAAGGAGAGGTCCCCGGCAGCCCAGCCCTCGTCGAAGGAGAGGTCCCCGGCAGCCCAGCCCTCGTCGAAGGAGAGGTCCCCGGCAGCCCAGCCCTCGTCGAAGGAGAGGTCCCCGGCAGCCCAGCCCTCGTCGAAGGAGAGGTCCCCGGCAGCCCAGCCCTCGTCGAAGGAGAGGTCCCCGGCAGCCCAGCCCTCGTCGAAGGAGAGGTCCCCGGCAGCCCAGCCCTCGTCGAAGGAGAGGTCCCCGGCAGCCCAGCCCTCGTCGAAGGAGAGGTCCCCGGCAGCCCAGCCCTCGTCGAAAATTTTTTCTTCGGCAGCCCAGCCCTCGTCGAAAATTTTTTCTTCGGCAGCCCAGCCCTCGTCGAAAATTTTTTCTTCGGCAGCCCAGCCCTCGTCGAAAATTTTTTCTTCGGCAGCCCAGCCCTCGTCGAAGGAGAGGTCCCCGGCAGCCCAGCCCTCGTCGAAGGAGAGGTCCCCGGCAGCCCAGCCCTCGTCGAAGGAGAGGTCCCCGGCAGCCCAGCCCTCGTCGAAGGAGAGGTCCCCGGCAGCCCAGCCCTCGTCGAAAATTTTTTCTTCGGCAGCCCAGCCCTCGTCGAAAATTTTTTCTTCGGCAGCCCAGCCCTCGTCGAAAATTTTTTCTTCGGCAGCCCAGCCCTCGTCGAAGGAGAGGTCCCCGGCAGCCCAGCCCTCGTCGAAGGAGAGGTCCCCGGCAGCCCAGCCCTCGTCGAAAATTTTTTCTTCGGCAGCCCAGCCCTCGTCGAAAATTTTTTCTTCGGCAGCCCAGCCCTCGTCGAAAATTTTTTCTTCGGCAGCCCAGCCCTCGTCGAAAATTTTTTCTTCGGCAGCCCAGCCCTCGTCGAAGGAGAGGTCCCCGGCAGCCCAGCCCTCGTCGAAGGAGAGGTCCCCGGCAGCCCAGCCCTCGTCGAAGGAGAGGTCCCCGGCAGCCCAGCCCTCGTCGAAGGAGAGGTCCCCGGCAGCCCAGCCCTCGTCGAAGGAGAGGTCCCCGGCAGCCCAGCCCTCGTCGAAGGAGAGGTCCCCGGCAGCCCAGCCCTCGTCGAAAATTTTTTCTTCGGCAGCCCAGCCCTCGTCGAAAATTTTTTCTTCGGCAGCCCAGCCCTCGTCGAAGGAGAGGTCCCCGGCAGCCCAGCCCTCGTCGAAGGAGAGGTCCCCGGCAGCCCAGCCCTCGTCGAAGGAGAGGTCCCCGGCAGCCCAGCCCTCGTCGAAGGAGAGGTCCCCGGCAGCCCAGCCCTCGTCGAAGGAGAGGTCCCCGGCAGCCCAGCCCTCGTCGAAAATTTTTTCTTCGGCAGCCCAGCCCTCGTCGAAAATTTTTTCTTCGGCAGCCCAGCCCTCGTCGAAGGAGAGGTCCCCGGCAGCCCAGCCCTCGTCGAAGGAGAGGTCCCCGGCAGCCCAGCCCTCGTCGAAGGAGAGGTCCCCGGCAGCCCAGCCCTCGTCGAAGGAGAGGTCCCCGGCAGCCCAGCCCTCGTCGAAGGAGAGGTCCCCGGCAGCCCAGCCCTCGTCGAAGGAGAGGTCCCCGGCAGCCCAGCCCTCGTCGAAAATTTTTTCTCCGGCAGCCCAGCCCTCGTCGAAAATTTTTTCTTCGGCAGCCCAGCCCTCGTCGAAGGAGAGGTCCCCGGCAGCCCAGCCCTCGTCGAAGGAGAGGTCCCCGGCAGCCCAGCCCTCGTCGAAGGAGAGGTCCCCGGCAGCCCAGCCCTCGTCGAAAATTTTTTCTTCGGCAGCCCAGCCCTCGTCGAAGGAGAGGTCCCCGGCAGCCCAGCCCTCGTCGAAAATATTTTCTTCGGCAGCCCAGCCCTCGTCGAAAATTTTTTCTTCGGCAGCCCAGCCCTCGTCGAAGGAGAGGTCCCCGGCAGCCCAGCCCTCGTCGAAGGAGAGGTCCCCGGCAGCCCAGCCCTCGTCGAAGGAGAGGTCCCCGGCAGCCCAGCCCTCGTCGAAAATTTTTTCTTCGGCAGCCCAGCCCTCGTCGAAGGAGAGGTCCCCGGCAGCCCAGCCCTCGTCGAAGGAGAGGTCCCCGGCAGCCCAGCCCTCGTCGAAGGAGAGGTCCCCGGCAGCCCAGCCCTCGTCGAAGGAGAGGTCCCCGGCAGCCCAGCCCTCGTCGAAGGAGAGGTCCCCGGCAGCCCAGCCCTCGTCGAAGGAGAGGTCCCCGGCAGCCCAGCCCTCGTCGAAAATTTTTTCTTCGGCAGCCCAGCCCTCGTCGAAAATTTTTTCTTCGGCAGCCCAGCCCTCGTCGAAAATTTTTTCTTCGGCAGCCCAGCCCTCGTCGAAAATTTTTTCTTCGGCAGCCCAGCCCTCGTCGAAAATTTTTTCTTCGGCAGCCCAGCCCTCGTCGAAGGAGAGGTCCCCGGCAGCCCAGCCCTCGTCGAAAATTTTTTCTTCGGCAGCCCAGCCCTCGTCGAAGGAGAGGTCCCCGGCAGCCCAGCCCTCGTCGAAGGAGAGGTCCCCGGCAGCCCAGGCCTCGTCGAAAATTTTTACTTCGGCAGCCCAGCCCTCGTCGAAAATTTTTACTTCGGCAGCCCAGCCCTCGTCGAAGGAGAGGTCCCCGGCAGCCCAGCCCTCGTCGAAAATTTTTTCTTCGGCAGCCCAGCCCTCGTCGAAGGAGAGGTCCCCGGCAGCCCAGCCCTCGTCGAAAATTTTTTCTTCGGCAGCCCAGCCCTCGTCGAAGGAGAGGTCCCCGGCAGCCCAGCCCTCGTCGAAGGAGAGGTCCCCGGCAGCCCAGCCCTCGTCGAAGGAGATGTCCCCGGCAGCCCAGCCCTCGTCGAAAATTTTTTCTTCGGCAGCCCAGCCCTCGTCGAAGGAGAGGTCCCCGGCAGCCCAGCCCTCGTCGAAGGACAGGTCCCCGGCAGCCCAGCCCTCGTCGAAAATTTTTTCTTCGGCAGCCCAGCCCTCGTCGAAGGAGAGGTCCCCGGCAGCCCAGCCCTCGTCGAAGGAGAGGTCCCCGGCAGCCCAGCCCTCGTCGAAGGACAGGTCCCCGGCAGCCCAGCCCTCGTCGAAGGAGAGGTCCCCGGCAGCCCAGCCCTCGTCGAAGGAGAGGTCCCCGGCAGCCCAGCCCTCGTCGAAGGAGAGGTCCCCGGCAGCCCAGCCCTCGTCGAAGGAGAGGTCCCCGGCAGCCCAGCCCTCGTCGAAGGAGAGGTCCCCGGCAGCCCAGCCCTCGTCGAAAATTTTTTCTTCGGCAGCCCAGCCCTCGTCGAAAATTTTTTCTTCGGCAGCCCAGCCCTCGTCGAAAATTTTTTCTTCGGCAGCCCAGCCCTCGTCGAAGGAGAGGTCCCCGGCAGCCCAGCCCTCGTCGAAGGAGAGGTCCCCGGCAGCCCAGCCCTCGTCGAAGGAGAGGTCCCCGGCAGCCCAGCCCTCGTCGAAAATTTTTTCTTCGGCAGCCCAGCCCTCGTCGAAGGAGAGGTCCCCGGCAGCCCAGCCCTCGTCGAAGGAGAGGTCCCCGGCAGCCCAGCCCTCGTCGAAGGAGAGGTCCCCGGCAGCCCAGCCCTCGGCGAAGGAGAGGTCCCCGGCAGCCCAGCCCTCGTCGAAGGAGAGGTCCCCGGCAGCCCAGCCCTCGTCAAAAATTTTTTCTTCGGCAGCCCAGCCCTCGTCGAAGGAGAGGTCCCCGGCAGCCCAGCCCTCGTCGAAGGAGAGGTCCCCGGCAGCCCAGCCCTCGTCGAAGGAGAGGTCCCCGGCAGCCCAGCCCTCGTCGAAGGAGAGGTCCCCGGCAGCCCAGCCCTCGTCGAAGGAGAGGTCCCCGGCAGCCCAGCCCTCGTCGAAAATTTTTTCTTCGGCAGCCCAGCCCTCGTCGAAAATTTTTTCTTCGGCAGCCCAGCCCTCGTCGAAGGAGAGGTCCCCGGCAGCCCAGCCCTCGTCGAAGGAGAGGTCCCCGGCAGCCCAGCCCTCGTCGAAGGAGAGGTCCCCGGCAGCCCAGCCCTCGTCGAAAATTTTTTCTTCGGCAGCCCAGCCCTCGTCGAAAATTTTTTCTTCGGCAGCCCAGCCCTCGTCGAAGGAGAGGTCCCCGGCAGCCCAGCCCTCGTCGAAGGAGAGGTCCCCGGCAGCCCAGCCCTCGTCGAAAATTTTTTCTTCGGCAGCCCAGCCCTCGTCGAAGGAGAGGTCGCCGGCAGCCCAGCCCTCGTCGAAGGAGAGGTCCCCGGCAGCCCAGCCCTCGTCGAAGGAGAGGTCCCCGGCAGCCCAGCCCTCGTCGAAGGAGAGGTCCCCGGCAGCCCAGCCCTCGTCGAAGGAGAGGTCCCCGGCAGCCCAGCCCTCGTCGAAGGAGAGGTCCCCGGCAGCCCAGCCCTCGTCGAAAATTTTTTCTTCGGCAGCCCAGCCCTCGTCGAAAATTTTTTCTTCGGCAGCCCAGCCCTCGTCGAAGGAGAGGTCCCCGGCAGCCCAGCCCTCGTCGAAGGAGAGGTCCCCGGCAGCCCAGCCCTCGTCGAAAATTTTTTCTTCGGCAGCCCAGCCCTCGTCGAAGGAGAGGTCGCCGGCAGCCCAGCCCTCGTCGAAGGAGAGGTCCCCGGCAGCCCAGCCCTCGTCGAAGGAGAGGTCCCCGGCAGCCCAGCCCTCGTCGAAGGAGAGGTCCCCGGCAGCCCAGCCCTCGTCGAAGGAGAGGTCCCCGGCAGCCCAGCCCTCGTCGAAGGAGAGGTCCCCGGCAGCCCAGCCCTCGTCGAAAATTTTTTCTTCGGCAGCCCAGCCCTCGTCGAAAATTTTTTCTTCGGCAGCCCAGCCCTCGTCGAAAATTTTTTCTTCGGCAGCCCAGCCCTCGTCGAAAATTTTTTCTTCGGCAGCCCAGCCCTCGTCGAAAATTTTTTCTTCGGCAGCCCAGCCCTCGTCGAAGGAGAGGTCCCCGGCAGCCCAGCCCTCGTCGAAGGAGAGGTCCCCGGCAGCCCAGCCCTCGTCGAAGGAGAGGTCCCCGGCAGCCCAGCCCTCCTCGAAGGAGAGGTCCCCGGCAGCCCAGCCCTCGTCGAAGGAGAGGTCCCCGGCAGCCCAGCCCTCGTCGAAGGAGAGGTCCCCGGCAGCCCAGCCCTCGTCGAAGGAGAGGTCCCCGGCAGCCCAGCCCTCGTCGAAGGAGAGGTCCCCGGCAGCCCAGCCCTCGTCGAAGGAGAGGTCCCCGGCAGCCCAGCCCTCGTCGAAGGAGAGGTCCCCGGCAGCCCAGCCCTCGTCGAAGGAGAGGTCCCCGGCAGCCCAGCCCTCGTCGAAAATTTTTTCTTCGGCAGCCCAGCCCTCGTCGAAAATTTTTTCTTCGGCAGCCCAGCCCTCGTCGAAGGAGAGGTCCCCGGCAGCCCAGCCCTCGTCGAAGGAGAGGTCCCCGGCAGCCCAGCCCTCGTCGAAGGAGAGGTCCCCGGCAGCCCAGCCCTCGTCGAAAATTTTTTCTTCGGCAGCCCAGCCCTCGTCGAAAATTTTTTCTTCGGCAGCCCAGCCCTCGTCGAAGGAGAGGTCCCCGGCAGCCCAGCCCTCGTCGAAGGAGAGGTCCCCGGCAGCCCAGCCCTCGTCGAAGGAGAGGTCCCCGGCAGCCCAGCCCTCGTCGAAAATTTTTTCTTCGGCAGCCCAGCCCTCGTCGAAAATTTTTTCTTCGGCAGCCCAGCCCTCGTCAAAGGAGAGGTCCCCGGCAGCCCAGCCCTCGTCGAAGGAGAGGTCCCCGGCAGCCCAGCCCTCGTCGAAGGAGAGGTCCCCGGCAGCCCAGCCCTCGTCGAAAATTTTTTCTTCGGCAGCCCAGCCCTCGTCGAAAATTTTTTCTTCGGCAGCCCAGCCCTCGTCGAAGGAGAGGTCCCCGGCAGCCCAGCCCTCGTCGAAGGAGAGGTCCCCGGCAGCCCAGCCCTCGTCGAAGGAGAGGTCCCCGGCAGCCCAGCCCTCGTCGAAGGAGAGGTCCCCGGCAGCCCAGCCCTCGTCGAAAATTTTTTCTTCGGCAGCCCAGCCCTCGTCGAAAATTTTTTCTTCGGCAGCCCAGCCCTCGTCGAAGGAGAGGTCCCCGGCAGCCCAGCCCTCGTCGAAGGAGAGGTCCCCGGCAGCCCAGCCCTCGTCGAAGGAGAGGTCCCCGGCAGCCCAGCCCTCGTCGAAAATTTTTTCTTCGGCAGCCCAGCCCTCGTCGAAAATTTTTTCTTCGGCAGCCCAGCCCTCGTCGAAGGAGAGGTCCCCGGCAGCCCAGCCCTCGTCGAAGGAGAGGTCCCCGGCAGCCCAGCCCTCGTCGAAAATTTTTTCTTCGGCAGCCCAGCCCTCGTCGAAGGAGAGGTCCCCGGCAGCCCAGCCCTCGTCGAAGGAGAGGTCCCCGGCAGCCCAGCCCTCGTCGAAGGAGAGGTCCCCGGCAGCCCAGCCCTCGTCGAAGGAGAGGTCTCCGGCAGCCCAGCCCTCGTCGAAAATTTTTTCTTCGGCAGCCCAGCCCTCGTCGAAAAATTTTTCTTCGGCAGCCCAGCCCTCGTCGAAGGAGAGGTCCCCGGCAGCCCAGCCCTCGTCGAAGGAGAGGTCCCCGGCAGCCCAGCCCTCGTCGAAGGAGAGGTCCCCGGCAGCCCAGCCCTCGTCGAAAATTTTTTCTTCGGCAGCCCAGCCCTCGTCGAAGGAGAGGTCCCCGGCAGCCCAGCCCTCGTCGAAGGAGAGGTCCCCGGCAGCCCAGCCCTCGTCGAAGGAGAGGTCCCCGGCAGCCCAGCCCTCGTCGAAGGAGAGGTCCCCGGCAGCCCAGCCCTCGTCGAAGGAGAGGTCCCCGGTAGCCCAGCCCTCGTCGAAAATTTTTTCTTCGGCAGCCCAGCCCTCGTCGAAAAATTTTTCTTCGGCAGCCCAGCCCTCGTCGAAGGAGAGGTCCCCGGCAGCCCAGCCCTCGTCGAAGGAGAGGTCCCCGGCAGCCCAGCCCTCGTCGAAGGAGAGGTCCCCGGCAGCCCAGCCCTCGTCGAAAATTTTTTCTTCGGCAGCCCATCCCTCGTCGAAAAATTTTTCTTCGGCAGCCCAGCCCTCGTCGAAGGAGAGGTCCCCGGCAGCCCAGCCCTCGTCGAAGGAGAGGTCCCCGGCAGCCCAGCCCTCGTCGAAGGAGAGGTCCCCGGCAGCCCAGCCCTCGTCGAAGGAGAGGTCCCCGGTAGCCCAGCCCTCGTCGAAAATTTTTTCTTCGGCAGCCCAGCCCTCGTCGAAGGAGAGGTCCCCGGCAGCCCAGCCCTCGTCGAAGGAGAGGTCCCCGGCAGCCCAGCCCTCGTCGAAGGAGAGGTCCCCGGCAGCCCAGCCCTCGTCGAAGGAGAGGTCCCCGGCAGCCCAGCCCTCGTCGAAGGAGAGGTCCCCGGCAGCCCAGCCCTCGTCGAAGGAGAGGTCCCCGGCAGCCCAGCCCTCGTCGAAAATTTTTTCTTCGGCAGCCCAGCCCTCGTCGAAAATTTTTTCTTCGGCAGCCCAGCCCTCGTCGAAGGAGAGGTCCCCGGCAGCCCAGCCCTCGTCGAAGGAGAGGTCCCCGGCAGCCCAGCCCTCGTCGAAGGAGAGGTCCCCGGCAGCCCAGCCCTCGTCGAAGGAGAGGTCCCCGGCAGCCCAGCCCTCGTCGAAAATTTTTTCTTCGGCAGCCCAGCCCTCGTCGAAGGAGAGGTCCCCGGCAGCCCAGCCCTCGTCGAAGGAGAGGTCCCCGGCAGCCCAGCCCTCGTCGAAGGAGAGGTCCCCGGCAGCCCAGCCCTCGTCGAAGGAGAGGTCCCCGGCAGCCCAGCCCTCGTCGAAAATTTTTTCTTCGGCAGCCCAGCCCTCGTCGAAAATTTTTTCTTCGGCAGCCCAGCCCTCGTCGAAAATTTTTTCTTCGGCAGCCCAGCCCTCGTCGAAAATTTTTTCTTCGGCAGCCCAGCCCTCGTCGAAGGAGAGGTCCCCGGCAGCCCAGCCCTCGTCGAAGGAGAGGTCCCCGGCAGCCCAGCCCTCGTCGAAGGAGAGGTCCCCGGCAGCCCAGCCCTCGTCGAAGGAGAGGTCCCCGGCAGCCCAGCCCTCGTCGAAGGAGAGGTCCCCGGCAGCCCAGCCCTCGTCGAAGGAGAGGTCCCCGGCAGCCCAGCCCTCGTCGAAGGAGAGGTCCCCGGCAGCCCAGCCCTCGTCGAAAATTTTTTCTTCGGCAGCCCAGCCCTCGTCGAAAATTTTTTCTTCGGCAGCCCAGCCCTCGTCGAAGGAGAGGTCCCCGGCAGCCCAGCCCTCGTCGAAGGAGAGGTCCCCGGCAGCCCAGCCCTCGTCGAAAATTTTTTCTTCGGCAGCCCAGCCCTCGTCGAAGGAGAGGTCCCCGGCAGCCCAGCCCTCGTCGAAGGAGAGGTCCCCGGCAGCCCAGCCCTCGTCGAAGGAGAGGTCCCCGGCAGCCCAGCCCTCGTCGAAGGAGAGGTCCCCGGCAGCCCAGCCCTCGTCGAAGGAGAGGTCCCCGGCAGCCCAGCCCTCGTCGAAGGAGAGGTCCCCGGCAGCCCAGCCCTCGTCGAAGGAGAGGTCCCCGGCAGCCCAGCCCTCGTCGAAAATTTTTTCTTCGGCAGCCCAGCCCTCGTCGAAAATTTTTTCTTCGGCAGCCCAGCCCTCGTCGAAAATTTTTTCTTCGGCAGCCCAGCCCTCGTCGAAAATTTTTTCTTCGGCAGCCCAGCCCTCGTCGAAGGAGAGGTCCCCGGCAGCCCAGCCCTCGTCGAAGGAGAGGTCCCCGGCAGCCCAGCCCTCGTCGAAGGAGAGGTCCCCGGCAGCCCAGCCCTCGTCGAAAATTTTTTCTTCGGCAGCCCAGCCCTCGTCGAAAATTTTTTCTTCGGCAGCCCAGCCCTCGTCGAAAATTTTTTCTTCGGCAGCCCAGCCCTCGTCGAAAATTTTTTCTTCGGCAGCCCAGCCCTCGTCGAAGGAGAGGTCCCCGGCAGCCCAGCCCTCGTCGAAGGAGAGGTCCCCGGCAGCCCAGCCCTCGTCGAAAATTTTTTCTTCGGCAGCCCAGCCCTCGTCGAAGGAGAGGTCCCCGGCAGCCCAGCCCTCGTCGAAGGAGAGGTCCCCGGCAGCCCAGCCCTCGTCGAAAATTTTTTCTTCGGCAGCCCAGCCCTCGTCGAAAATTTTTTCTTCGGCAGCCCAGCCCTCGTCGAAAATTTTTTCTTCGGCAGCCCAGCCCTCGTCGAAGGAGAGGTCCCCGGCAGCCCAGCCCTCGTCGAAAATTTTTTCTTCGGCAGCCCAGCCCTCGTCGAAGGAGAGGTCCCCGGCAGCCCAGCCCTCGTCGAAGGAGAGGTCCCAGGCAGCCCAGCCCTCGTCGAAGGAGAGGTCCCCGGCAGCCCAGCCCTCGTCGAAGGAGAGGTCCCGGCAGCCCAGCCCTCGTCGAAGGAGAGGTCCCCGGCAGCCCAGCCCTCGTCGAAGGAGAGGTCCCCGGCAGCCCAGCCCTCGTCGAAGGAGAGGTCCCCGGCAGCCCAGCCCTCGTCGAAAATTTTTTCTTCGGCAGCCCAGCCCTCGTCGAAAATTTTTTCTTCGGCAGCCCAGCCCTCGTCGAAAAATTTTTCTTCGGCAGCCCAGCCCTCGTCGAAGGAGAGGTCCCCGGCAGCCCAGCCCTCGTCGAAGGAGAGGTCCCCGGCAGCCCAGCCCTCGTCGAAAAATTTTTCTTCGGCAGCCCAGCCCTCGTCGAAGGAGAGGTCCCCGGCAGCCCAGCCCTCGTCGAAGGAGAGGTCCCCGGCAGCCCATCCCTCGTCGAAGGAGAGGTCCCCGGCAGCCCAGCCCTCGTCGAAGGAGAGGTCCCCGGCAGCCCAGCCCTCGTCGAAGGAGAGGTCCCCGGCAGCCCAGCCCTCGTCGAAGGAGAGGTCCCCGGCAGCCCAGCCCTCGTCGAAGGAGAGGTCCCCCGGCAGCCCAGCCCTCGTCGAAAATTTTTTCTTCGGCAGCCCAGCCCTCGTCGAAAATTTTTTCTTCGGCAGCCCCAGCCCTCGTCGAAAAATTTTTCTTCGGCAGCCCAGCCCTCGTCGAAGGAGAGGTCCCCGGCAGCCCAGCCCTCGTCGAAGGAGAGGTCCCCGGCAGCCCAGCCCTCGTCGAAAAATTTTTCTTCGGCAGCCCAGCCCTCGTCGAAGGAGAGGTCCCCGCAGCCCAGCCCTCGTCGAAGGAGAGGTCCCCGGCAGCCCAGCCCTCGTCGAAGGAGAGGTCCCCGGCAGCCCAGCCCTCGTCGAAGGAGAGGTCCCCGGCAGCCCAGCCCTCGTCGAAGGAGAGGTCCCCGGCAGCCCAGCCCTCGTCGAAAATTTTTTCTTCGGCAGCCCAGCCCTCGTCGAAGGAGAGGTCCCCGGCAGCCCAGCCCTCGTCGAAGGAGAGGTCCCCGGCAGCCCAGCCCTCGTCGAAAATTTTTTCTTCGGCAGCCCAGCCCTCGTCGAAGGAGAGGTCCCCGGCAGCCCAGCCCTCGTCGAAGGAGAGGTCCCCGGCAGCCCAGCCCTCGTCGAAGGAGAGGTCCCCGGCAGCCCAGCCCTCGTCGAAGGAGAGGTCCCCGGCAGCCCAGCCCTCGTCGAAGGAGAGGTCCCCCGGCAGCCCAGCCCTCGTCGAAGGAGAGGTCCCCGGCAGCCCAGCCCTCGTCGAAGGAGAGGTCCCCGGCAGCCCAGCCCTCGTCGAAGGAGAGGTCCTCGGCAGCCCAGCCCTCGTCGAAAATTTTTTCTTCGGCAGCCCAGCCCTCGTCGAAAATTTTTTCTTCGGCAGCCCAGCCCTCGTCGAAGGAGAGGTCCCCGGCAGCCCAGCCCTCGTCGAAGGAGAGGTCCCCGGCAGCCCAGCCCTCGTCGAAGGAGAGGTCCCCGGCAGCCCAGCCCTCGTCAAAAATTTTTTCTTCGGCAGCCCAGCCCTCGTCGAAGGAGAGGTCCCCGGCAGCCCAGCCCTCGTCGAAGGAGAGGTCCCCGGCAGCCCAGCCCTCGTCGAAAAATTTTTCTTCGGCAGCCCAGCCCTCGTCGAAGGAGAGGTCCCCGGCAGCCCAGCCCTCGTCGAAGGAGAGGTCCCCGGCAGCCCAGCCCTCGTCGAAGGAGAGGTCCCCGGCAGCCCAGCCCTCGTCGAAGGAGAGGTCCCCGGCAGCCCAGCCCTCGTCGAAAATTTTTTCTTCGGCAGCCCAGCCCTCGTCGAAAATTTTTTCTTCGGCAGCCCAGCCCTCGTCGAAGGAGAGGTCCCCGGCAGCCCAGCCCTCGTCGAAGGAGAGGTCCCCGGCAGCCCAGCCCTCGTCGAAAATTTTTTCTTCGGCAGCCCAGCCTCGTCGAAGGAGAGGTCCCCGGCAGCCCAGCCTCGTCGAAGGAGAGGTCCCCGGCAGCCCAGCCCTCGTCGAAGGAGAGGTCCCCGGCAGCCCAGCCCTCGTCGAAGGAGAGGTCCCCGGCAGCCCAGCCTCGTCGAAGGAGAGGTCCCCGGCAGCCCAGCCCTCGTCGAAGGAGAGGTCCTCGGCAGCCCAGCCCTCGTCGAAAATTTTTTCTTCGGCAGCCCAGCCCTCGTCGAAAATTTTTTCTTCGGCAGCCCAGCCCTCGTTGAAGGAGAGGTCCCCGGCAGCCCAGCCCTCGTTGAAGGAGAGGTCCCCGGCAGCCCAGCCCTCGTCGAAGGAGAGGTCCCCGGCAGCCCAGCCCTCGTCGAAGGAGAGGTCCCCGGCAGCCCAGCCCTCGTCGAAAATTTTTTCTTCGGCAGCCCAGCCCTCGTCGAAAATTTTTTCTTCGGCAGCCCAGCCCTCGTCGAAGGAGAGGTCCCCGGCAGCCCAGCCCTCGTCGAAGGAGAGGTCCCCGGCAGCCCAGCCCTCGTCGAAGGAGAGGTCCCCGGCAGCCCAGCCCTCGTCGAAGGAGAGGTCCCGGCAGCCCAGCCCTCGTCGAAGGAGAGGTCCCCGGCAGCCCAGCCCTCGTCGAAGGAGAGGTCCCCGGCAGCCCAGCCCTCGTCGAAAATTTTTTCTTCGCAGCCCAGCCCTCGTCGAAGGAGAGGTCCCCGGCAGCCCAGCCCTCGTCGAAAATTTTTTCTTCGGCAGCCCAGCCCTCGTCGAAGGAGAGGTCCCCGGCAGCCCAGCCCTCGTCGAAGGAGAGGTCCCCGGCAGCCCAGCCCTCGTCGAAAATTTTTTCTTCGGCAGCCCAGCCCTCGTCGAAAATTTTTCTTCGGCAGCCCAGCCCTCGTCGAAAATTTTTTCTTCGGCAGCCCAGCCCTCGTCGAAGGAGAGGTCCCCGGCAGCCCAGCCCTCGTCGAAGGAGAGGTCCCCGGCAGCCCAGCCCTCGTCGAAAATTTTTCTTCGGCAGCCCAGCCCTCGTCG
>NW_026293400.1:0-23746 GCF_026419915.1 Harpia harpyja
AATTGTTTCCCCGGCAGCCGAGCCCTCGTCGTAGTAATGGTCCCCGGCAGCCAAGCCCTAGTCGTAGTAACGGTCCCCGGCAGCCGAACCCTCGTCGTAGTAACGGTCCCCGGCAGTCGAGCCCTCGTCGTAGTAATGGTCCCCGGCAGCCGAGCCCTTGTCGTAGCAATGGTCCCGGCAGCCGAGCCCTCGTCGACAACTTTTTCCCCGGCAGCTGAGCCCTCGTCGTAGTAATGGTCCCCGCTAGCCGAGCCCTAGTCATAGTAATGGTCCCCGGCAGCCGAGCCCTCGTCCTCAATTTTTTCCCAGGCAGCCAAGCCCTCTTCGTACTAATGGTCCCCGGCAGCCGAGCCCTCGTCCAGAATTGTTTCCCCGGCAGCCGAGCCCTCGTCGTAGTAATGGTCCCCGGCAGCTGAGCCCTCGTCGTAGTAATGGTCCCCGGCAGCCGAGCCCTCGTCGTAGTAACGGTCCCCGGCAGCCGAGCCCTCGTCGTAGTAATGGTCCCCGGCAGTCGAGCCCTCGTCGACAATTTTTTCCCCGGCAGCCGAGCCCTCGTCGTAGTAATGATCACCGGCAGCCGAGCCCTCGTCGTAGTAACGGTCCCCGGCAGCCGAGCCCTCGTCGTAGTAATGGTCCCCGGCAGCCGAGCCCTCGTCGACAATTGTTTCCCCGGCAGCCGAGCCCTCGTCGTAGTAACGGTCCCCGGCAGCCGAGCCCTCGTCGTACAAATGGTCCCCGGCAGCCGAGCCCTCGTCATAGTAATGGTCCCCGGCAGCCGAGCCCTCGTCGACAATTGTTTCCCCGGCAGCCGAGCCCTCGTCGTACTAATGGTCCCCGGCAGCCGAGCCCTCGTCGACAATTTTTTCCCCGGCAGCCGAGCCCTTGTCGTAGTAATGGTCCCCGGTAGCCGAGCCCTCGTCGTAGTAATGGGTCCCCGGCAGCCGAGCCCTCGTCCACAATTTTTTCCCCGGCAGCCGAGCCCTCGTCGTAGTAATGGTCCCCGGCAGCCGAGCCCTCGTAGACAATTGTTTCCCCGGCAGCCGAGCCCTGGTCGTAGTAACGGTCCCCGGCAGCCGAGCCCTCGTCGTAGTAACGGTCCCCGGCAGCCGAGCCCTCGTCGTAGTAATGGTCCCCGGCAGCCAAGCCCTCGTCGTAGTAACGGTCCCCGGCAGCCGAGCCCTCGTCGTAGTAACGGTCCCCGGCAGCCGAGCCTTCCTCGTAGTAACGGTCCCCGGCAGCCGAGCCCTCGTCGTAGTAACGGTCCCCGGCAGCCGAAGGCCCTCGTCGTAGTAATGGTCCCCGGCAGCCGAGCCCTCGTCGACAATTTTTTCCCCGGCAGCCGAGCCCCTCGTCGTACTAATGGTCCCCGGCAGCCGATCCCTCGTCGACAATTTTTTTCCCCGGCAGCCGAGCCCTCGTCGTAGTAATGGTCCCCAGCAGCCGAGCCCTCGTCGACAATTGTTTCCCCGGCAGCCGAGCCCTCGTCGTAGTAATGGTCCCCGGCAGCCGAGCCCTCGTCGTAGTAAAGGTCCCCGGCAGCCGAGCCCTCGTCGTAGTAACGGTCCCCGGCAGCCGAGCCCTCGTCGTAGTAACGGTCCCCGGCAGCCGAGCCCTCGTCGACAATATTTTCCCCGGCAGCTTAGCCCTTATCGTAGTAATGGTCCCCGGCAGCCGAGCCCTCGTCGACAATTTTTTCCCCGGCAGCCGAGCCCTCGTCGTAGTAATGGTCCCCGGTAGCCGAGCCCTCGTCGACAATTGTTTCCCCGGCAGCCGAGCCCTCGTCGTAGTAATGGTCCCCAGAGCCGAGCCCTCGTCGTAGTAATGGTCCCCGGCAGCCGAGCCCTCGTCCACAATTTCTTCCCCGGCAGCCGAGCCCTCGTCGTAGTAATGGTCCCCGGCAGCCGAGCCCTCGTCGACAATTGTTTCCCCGGCAGCCGAGCCCTCGTCGTAGTAATGGTCCCCGGCAGCCGAGCCCTCGTCGTAGTAACGGTCCCCGGCAGCCGAGCCCTCGTCGTAGTAATGTTCCCCGGCAGCCGAGCCCTCTTCGTAGTAACGGTCCCCGGCAGCCGAGCCCTCGTCGTAGTAATGGTCCCCGGCAGCCGAGCCCTCGTCGTAGTAATGGTCCCCGGCAGCAGAGCCCTCGTCGACAATTTTTTCCCCGGCAGCCGAGCCCTCGTCGTAGTAATGGTCCCCGGCAGCCGAGCCCTTGTCGACAATTGTTTCCCCGGCAGCCGAGCCCTCGTCGTAGTAATGGTCCCCGGCAGCCGAGCCCTCGTCGTAGTAATGGTCCCCGGCAGCCGAGCCCTCGTCGTAGTAACGGTCCCCGGCAGCCGAGCCCTCGTCGTAGTAATGGTCCCCGGCAGCCGAGCCCTCGTCGACAATATTTTCCCCGGCAGCCGAGCCCTCGTCGTAGTAATGGTCCCCGGCATCCGAGCCCTCGTCGACAATTTTTTCCCCGGCAGCCAAGCCCTCGTCGTAGTAATGGTCCCCGGCAGCCGAGCCCTCGTCGTAGTAATGGTCCCCGGTAGCCGAGCCTCGTCGTAGTAATGGTCCCCGGCAGCCGAGCCCTCGTCCACAAATTTTCCCCGGCAGCCGAGCCCTCGTCGTAGTAATGGTCCCCGGCAGCCGAGCCCTCGTTGACAATTGTTTCCCCGACAGCCGAGCCCTCGTCGTAGTAATGGTCCCCGGCAGCCGAGCCCTCGTCGTAGTAACGGTCCCCGGCAGCCGAGCCCTCGTCGTAGTAATGGTCCCCGGCAGCCGAGCCCTAGTCGTAGTAACGGTCCCCGGCAGCCGAGCCCTCGTCGTAGTAACGGTCCCCGGCAGCCGAGCCCTCGTCGTAGTAATGGTCCCCGGCAGCCGAGCCCTCGTCCACAATTTTTTCCCGGCAGCCGAGCCCTCGTCGTAGTAATGGTCCCCGGCAGCCGAGCCCTCGTCGACAATTGTTTCCCCGGCAGCCGAGCCCTTGTCATAGTAATGGTCCCCGGCAGCCGAGACCTCGTCGTAGTAATGGTCCCCGGCAGCCGAGCCCTCGTCGTAGTAACGGTCCCCGGCAGCCGATCCCTCGTCGTAGTAATGGTCCCCGGCAGCCGAGCCCTCGTCGTAGTAATGGTCCCCAGCAGCCGAGCCCTCGTCGTAGTAATGGTGCCCGGCAGCCGAGCCCTCGTCGACAATTGTTTCCCCGGCAGCCGAGCCCTCGTCGTACTAATGGTCCCCGGCAGCCGAGCCCTAGTCGTAGTAACGGTCCCCGGCAGCCGAGCCCTCGTCGTAGTAATGGTCCCCGGCAGCCGAGCCCTCGTCGTAGTAATGGTCCCCGGCAGCCGAGCCCTCATCGTAGTAATGGTCCCCGGCAGGCGAACCCTCGTCGTAGTAATGGTCCCCGGCAGCCGAGCCCTCGTCGTAGTAATGGTCCCCGGCAGCCGAGCCCTCGTCGACAATTGTTTCCCCGGCAGCCGAGCCCTCGTCATAGTAATGGTCCCCGGCAGCCGAGCCCTCGTCGTAGTAATGGTCCCCGGCAGCCGAGCCCTCGTCGTAGTAACGGTCCCCGGCAGCCGAGCCCTCGTCGTAGTAATGGTCCCCGGCAGCCGAGCCCTCGTCGTAGTAACGGTCCCCGGCAGCCGAGCCCTCGTCGTAGTAACGGTCCCCGGCAGCCGAGCCCTCGTCGTAGTAATGGTCCCCGGCAGCCGAGCCCTCGTCGTAGTAATGGTACCCGGCAGACGAGCCCTCGTCGACAATTGTTTCCCCGGCAGCCGAGCCCTCGTCGTAGTAATGGTCCCCGGCAGCCGAGCCCTCGTCGTAGTAATGGTCCCCCGGCAGCCGAGTCCTCGTCCACAATTTTTTCCCCGGCAGCCGAGCCCTCATCGTAGTAATGGTCCCCCGGCAGCCGAGCCCTCGTCGACAATTGTTTCCCCGGCAGCCGAGCCCTCGTCGTAGTAACGGTCCCCGGCAGCCGAGCCCTCGTCGTAGTAATGGTCCCTGGCAGCTGAGCCCTCGTCGTAGTAATGGTCACCAGCAGCCGAGCCCTCGTCGTAGTAATGGTCCCCGGTAGCCGAGCCATCGTCGTAGTAATGGTCCCCGGCAGCCGAGCCCTCGTCCACAATTTTTTTCCCCGGCAGACGAGCCCTCGTCGTAGTAATGGTCCCCGGCAGCCGAGCCCTCGTCGACAATTGTTTCCCCGGCAGCCGAGCCCTCGTCGTACTAATGGTCCCCGGCAGCCGAGCCCTCGTCGTAGTAATGATCCCCGGCAGCCGAGCCCTCGTTGACAATTGTTTCCCGGCAGCCGAGCCCTCGTCGTAGTAATGGTCCCCGGCAGCCAAGCCCTAGTCGTAGTAACGGTCCCCGGCAGCCGAACCCTCGTCGTAGTAACGGTCCCCGGCAGTCGAGCCCTCGTCGTAGTAATGGTCCCCGGCAGTCGAGCCCTTGTCGTAGCAATGGTCCCCGGCAGCCGAGCCTCGTCGACAATTTTTTCCCCGGCAGCTGAGCCCTCGTCGTAGTAATGGTCCCCGGTAGCCGAGCACTAGTCGTAGTAATGGTCCCCGGCAGCCGAGCCCTCGTCCACAATTTTTTCCCAGGCAGCCAAGCCCTCTTCGTAGTAATGGTCCCCGGCAGCCGAGCCCTCGTCCAGAATTGTTTCCCCGGCAGCCGAGCCCTAGTCGTAGTAATGGTCCCCGGCAGCTGAGCCCTCGTCGTAGTAATGGTCCCGGCAGCCGAGCCCTCGTCGTAGTAACGGTCCCCGGCAGCCGAGCCCTCGTCGTAGTAATGGTCCCCGGCAGTCGAGCCCTCGTCGACAATTTTTCCCCGGCAGCCGAGCCCTCGTCGTAGTAACGGTCCCCGGCAGCCGAGCCCTCGTCGTAGTAACGGTCCCCGGCAGCTGAGCCCTCGTCGTAGTAATGGTCCCCGGCAGTCGAGCCCTCGTCGTAGTAATGGTCCCCGGCAGCCGAGCCCTCGTCGTAGTAATGGTCCCCGGCAGCCGAGCCCTCGTCGACAATTGTTTCCCCGGCAGCCGAGCCCTCGTCGTAGTAATGGTCCCCGACAGCCGAGCCCTCGTCGACAATTGTTTCCCCGGCAGCCGAGCCCTCGTCGTAGTAATGGTCCCCGGCAGCCGAGCCCTCGTCGTAGTAACGGTCCCCGGCAGCCGATCCCTCGTCGTAGTAATGGTCCCCGGCAGCTGAGCCCTCGTCGTAGTAATGGTCCCCAGCAGCCGAGCCCTCGTCGTAGTAATGGTCCCCGGCAGCCGAGCCCTCGTCGACAATTGTTTCCCCGGCAGCCGAGCCCTCGTCGTACTAATGGTCCCCGGCAGCCGAGCCCTCGTCGTAGTAATGGTCCCCGGCAGCCGAGCCCTCGTCGACAATTGTTTCCCCGGCAGCCGAGCCCTCGTCGTAGCTAATGGTCCCCGGCAGCCGAGCCCTAGTCGTAGTAACGGTCCCCGGCAGCCGAACCCTCGTCGTAGTAACGGTCCCCGGCAGCCGAGCCCTCGTCGTAGTAATGGTCCCCGGCAGCCGAGCCCTCGTCGTAGTAATGGTACCCGGCAGCCGAGCCCTCGTCGTAGTAACGGTCCCCGGCAGCCGAGCCCTCGTCGACAATATTTTCCCCGGCAGCTTAGCCCTTATCGTAGTAATGGTCCCCGGCAGCCGAGCCCTCGTCGACAATTTTTTCCCTGGGCAGCCGAGCCCTCGTCGTAGTAATGGTCCCCGGTAGCCGAGCCCTCGTCCACAATTTTTTCACCGGCAGCCGAGCCCTCGTCGTAGTAATGGTCCCCGGTAGCCGAGCCCTCGTCGTAGTAATGGTCCCCGGCAGCCGAGCCCTCGTCCACAATTTTTTCCCCGGCAGCCGAGCCCTCGTCGTAGTAATGGTCCCTGGCAGCCGAGCCCTCGTCGACAATTGTTTCCCCGGCAGCCGAGCCCTCGTCGTAGTAATGGTCCCGGCAGCCGAGCCCTGGTCGTAAGTAACGGTCCCCGGCAGCCGAGCCCTCGTCGTAGTAATGGTCCCCGGCAGCCGAGCCCTCTTCGTAGTAACGGTCCCCGGCAGCCGAGCCCTCGTCGTAGTAATGGTCCCCGGCAGCCGAGCCCTCGTCGTAGTAATGGTCCCCGGCAGCCGAGCCCTCGTCGACAATTTTTTCCCCGGCAGCCGAGCCCTCGTCGTAGTAATGTTCCCCGGCAGCCGATCCTCGTCGACAATTTTTTCCCCGGCAGCCGAGCCCTCGTCGTAGTAATGGTCCCCGGCAGCCGAGCCCTCGTCGACAATTGTTTCCCCGGCAGCCGAGCCCTCGTCGTAGTAATGGTCCCCGGCAGCCGAGCCCTCGTCGTAGTAATGGTCCCCGGCAGCCGAGCCCTCGTCGTAGTAACGGTCCCCGGCATCCGAGCACTCGTCGTAGTAATGGTCCCGGCAGCCGAGCCCTCGTCGACAATATTTTCCCCGGCAGCTGAGCCCTCGTCGTAGTAATGGTCCCCGGCAGCCGAGCCCCTCGTCGACAATTTTTTCCCCGGCAGCCAAGCCCTCGTCGTAGTAATGGTCCCCGGCAGCCGAGCCCTCGTCGTAGTAATGGTCACCGGTAGCCGAGCCCTCGTCGTAGTATGGTCCCCGGCAGCCGAGCCCTCGTCCACAATTTTTTCCCCGGCAGCCGAGCCCTCGTCGTAGTAACGGTCCCCGGCAGCCGAGCCCTCGTCGACAATTGTTTCCCCCGGCAGCCGAGCCCTCGTCGTAGTAATGGTCCCCGGCAGCCGAGCCCTCGTCGTAGTAATGGTCCCCGGCAGTCGAGCCCTCGTCGACAATTGTTTCCCCGGCAGCCGAGCCCTCGTCGTAGTAACGGTCCCCGGCAGCCGAGCCCTCGTCGTAGTAATGGTCCCCGGCAGCCGAGGCCTCGTCGTAGTAATGGTCCCGGCAGCCGAGCCCTCGTCGTAGTAACGGTCCCCGGCAGCCGAGCCCTCGTCGTAGTAACGGTCCCCGGCAGCCGAGCCCTCGTCGTAGTAATGGTCCCCGGCAGCCGAGCCCTCGTCGTAGTAATGGTCCCCGGCAGCCGAGCCCTCGTCGACAATTGTTTCCCCGGCAGCCGAGCCCTCGTCGTACTAATGGTCCCCGGCAGCCGAGCCCTCGTCGACAATTTTTTCCCCGGCAGCCGAGCCCTCGTCGTAGTAATGGTCCCCGGTAGCCGAGCCCTCGTCGTAGTAATGGTCCCCGGCAGCCGAGCCCTCGTCCACAATTTTTTCCCCGGCAGCCGAGCCCTCGTCGTAGTAATGGTCCCCGGCAGCCGAGCCCTCGTCGTAGTAACGGTCCCCGGCAGCCGAGCCTTCCTCGTAGTAACGGTCCCCGGCAGCCGAGCCCTCGTCGTAGTAATGGTCCCCGGCAGCCGAGCCCTCGTCGTAGTAATGGTCCCCCGGCAGCCGAGCCCTCGTCGACAATTTTTTTCCCCGGCAGCCGAGCCCTCGTCGTAGTAATGGTCCCCAGCAGCCGAGCCCTCGTCGACAATGGTTTCCCCGGCAGCCGAGCCCTCGTCGTAGTAATGGTCCCCGGCAGCCGAGCCCTCGTCGTAGTAAAGGTCCCCGGCAGCCGAGCCCTCGTCGTAGTAACGGTCCCCGGCAGCCGAGCCCTCGTCGACAATATTTTCCCCGGCAGCTTAGCCCTTATCGTAGTAATGGTCCCCGGCAGCCGAGCCCTCGTCGACAATTTTTTCCCCGGCAGCCGAGCCCTCGTCGTAGTAATGGTCCCCGGTAGCCGAGCCCTCGTCCACAATTTTTTCCCCGGCAGCCGAGCCCTCGTCGTAGTAATGGTCCCCGGTAGCCGAGCCCTTATCGTAGTAATGGTCCCCGGCAGCCGAGCCCTCGTCGACAATTTTTTCCCCGGCAGCCGAGCCCTCGTCGTAGTAATGGTCCCCGGCAGCCGAGCCCTCGTCGTAGTAATGGTCCCCGGCAGCCGAGCCCTCGTCGACAATTGTTTCCCCGGCAGCCGAGCCCTCGTCGTAGTAATGGTCCCCGGCAGCCGAGCCCTCGTCGACAATTTTTTCCCCGGCAGCCGAGCCCTCGTCGTAGTAATGGTCCCCGGTAGCCGAGCCCTCGTCGTAGTAATGGTCCCCGGCAGCCGAGCCCTCGTCCACAATTTTTTCCCCGGCAGCCGAGCCCTCGTCGTAGTAATGGTCCCCGGCAGCCGAGCCCTCGTCGTAGTAACGGTCCCCGGCAGCCGAGCCTTCCTCGTAGTAACGGTCCCCGGCAGCCGAGCCCTCGTCGTAGTAATGGTCCCCGGCAGCCGAGCCCTCGTCGTAGTAATGTTCCCCGGCAGCCGATCCCTCGTCGACAATTTTTTCCCCAGCAGCCGAGCCCTCGTCGTAGTAATGGTCCCCAGCAGCCGAGCCCTCGTCGACAATTGTTTCCCCGGCAGCCGAGCCCTCGTCGTAGTAATGGTCCCCGGCAGCCGAGCCCTCGTCGTAGTAAAGGTCCCCGGCAGCCGAGCCCTCGTCGTAGTAACGGTCCCCGGCAGCCGAGCCCTCGTCGACAATATTTTCCCCGGCAGCTTAGCCCTTATCGTAGTAATGGTCCCCGGCAGCCGAGCCCTCGTCGACAATTTTTTCCCCGGCAGCCGAGCCCTCGTCGTAGTAATGGTCCCCGGTAACCGAGCCCTCGTCCACAATTTTTTCCCCGGCAGCCGAGCCCTCGTCGTAGTAATGGTCCCCGGTAGCCGAGCCCTCGTCGTAGTAATGGTCCCCGGCAGCCGAGCCCTCGTCCACAATTTTTTCCCCGGCAGCCGAGCCCTCGTCGTAGTAATGGTCCCCGGCAGCCGAGCCCTCGTCGACAATTGTTTCCCCGGCAGCCGAGCCCTCGTCGTAGTAATGGTCCCCGGCAGCCGAGCCCTCGTCGTAGTAACGGTCCCCGGCAGCCGAGCCCTCGTCGTAGTAATGGTCCCCGGCAGTCGAGCCCTCTTCGTAGTAACGGTCCCCGGCAGCCGAGCCCTCGTCGTAGTAATGGTCCCCGGCAGCCGAGCCCTCGTCGTAGTAATGGTCCCCGGCAGCCGAGCCCTCGTCGACAATTTTTTCCCCGGCAGCCGAGCCCTCGTCGTAGTAATGTTCCCCGGCAGCCGAGCCCTCGTCGACAATTTTTTCCCCGGCAGCCGAGCCCTCGTCGTAGTAATGGTCCCCGGCAGCCGAGCCCTCGTCGACAATTGTTTCCCCGGCAGCCGAGCCCTCGTCGTAGTAATGGTCGCCGGCAGCCGAGCCCTCGTCGTAGTAATGGTCCCCGGCAGCCGAGCCCTCGTCGACAATTGTTTCCCCGGCAGCCGAGCCCTCGTCGTAGTAATGGTCCCCGGCAGCCGAGCCCTCGTCGTAGTAATGGTCCCCGGCAGCCGAGCCCTCGTCGACAACTTTTTCCCCGGCAGCCAAGCCCTCGTCGTAGTAATGGTCCCCGGCAGCCGAGCCCTCGTCGTAGTAACGGTCCCCGGCAGCCGAGCCCTCGTCGTAGTAATGGTCCCCGGCAGCCGAGCCCTCGTCGACAATTGTTTCCCCGGCAGCCGAGCCCTCGTCGTAGTAAAGGTCCCCGGCAGCCGAGCCCTCGTCGTAGTAATGGTCCCCGGCAGCCGAGCCCTCGTAGACAATTTTGTCCCCGGCAGCCGAGCCCTCGTCGTAGTAATGGTCCCCGGCAGCCGAGCCCTCGTCGACAATTGTTTCCCCGGCAGCCGAGCCCTCGTCGTAGTAATGGTCCCCGGCAGCCGAGCCCTCGTCGTAGTAATGGTCCCCGGCAGCCGAGCCCTCATCGACAACTTTTTCCCCGGCAGCCAAGCCCTCGTCGTAGTAATGGTCCCCGGCAGCCGAGACCTCGTCGTAGTAACGGTCCCCGGCAGCCGAGCCCTCGTCGTAGTAATGGTCCCCGGCAGCCGAGCCCTCGTCGTAGTAACGGTCCCCGGCAGCCGAGCCCTCGTCGTAGTAATGGTCCCCGGCAGCCGAGCCCTCGTCGTAGTAATGGTCCCCGGCAGCCGAGCCCTCGTCGTAGTAACGGTCCCCGGCAGCCGAGCCCTCGTCGTAGTAATGGTCCCCGGCAGTCGAGCCCTCGTCGACAATTGTTTCCCCGGCAGCCGAGCCCTCGTCGTAGTAACGGTCCCCGGCAGCCGAGCCCTCGTCGTAGTAATGGTCCCCGGCAGCCGAGGCCTCGTCGTAGTAATGGTCCCCGGCAGCCGAGCCCTCGTCGACAATTTTTTCCCCGGCAGCCGAGCCCTCGTCGTAGTAATGTTCCCCGGCAGCCGAGCCCTCGTCGACAATTGTTTCCCCCGGCAGCCGAGCCCTCGTCGTAGTAATGGTCCCCGGCAGCCGAGCCCTCGTCGTAGTAACGGTCCCCGGCAGCCGAGCCCTCGTCGTAGTAAGGGTCCCCGGCAGCCGAGCCCTCGTCGTAGTAACGGTCCCCGGCAGCCGAGCCCTCGTCGTAGTAACGGTCCCCGGCAGCCGAGCCTTCGTCGTAGTAATGGTCCCCGGCAGCCGAGCCCTCGTCGTAGTAATGGTCCCCGGCAGCCGAGCCCTCGTCGTAGTAATGGTCCCCTGCAGCCGAGCCCTCGTCGACAATTTTTTCCCCGGCAGCCGAGCCCTCGTCATACTAATGGTCCCCGGCAGCCGATCCCTCGTCGACAATTTTTTCCCCGGCAGCCGAGCCCTCGTCGTAGTAATGGTCCCCGGCAGCCGAGCCCTCGTCGACAATTGTTTCCCCGGCAGCCGAGCCCTCGTCGTAGTAATGGTCCCCAGCAGCCGAGCCCTCGTCGTAGTAATGGTCCCCGGCAGCCGAGCCCTCGTCGTAGTAATGGTCCCCGGCAGCCGAGCCCTCGTCGACAATTTTTTCCCCGGCAGCCGAGCCCTCGTCGTACTAATGGTCCCCGGCAGCCGATCCCTCGTCGACAAATTTTTCCCCGGCAGCCGAGCCCTCATCGTAGTAATGGTCCCCGGCAGCCGAGCCCTCGTCGACAATTGTTTCCCCGGCAGCCGAGCCCTCGTCGTAGTAAAGGTCCCCGGCAGCCGAGCCCTCGTCGTAGTAATGGTCCCCGGCAGCCGAGCCCTCGTCGTAGTAACGGTCCCCCGGCAGCCGAGCCCTCGTCGTAGTAATGGTCCCCGGCAGCCGGGCCCTCGTCGACAATTTTTTCCCCGGCAGCCGAGCCCTCGTCGTAGTAATGGTCCCCGGCAGCCGAGCCCTCGTCGACAATTGTTTCCCCGGCAGCCGAGCCCTCGTCGTAGTAATGGTCCCCGGCAGCCGAGCCCTCGTCGACAATTTTTTCCCCGGCAGCCGAGCCCTCGTCGTAGTAATGGTCCCCGGTAGCCGAGCCATCGTCGTAGTAATGGTCCCCGGCAGCCGAGGCCTCGTCGACAATTTTTTCCCCGGCAGCCGAGCCCTCATCGTAGTAATGGTCCCCGGCAGCCGAGCCCTCGTCGACAATTGTTTCCCCGGCAGCCGAGCCCTCGTCGTAGTAATGGTCCCCGGCAGCTGAGCCCTCGTCGTAGTAATGGTCCCCGGCAGTCGAGCCCTCATCGACAATTTTTTCCCCGGTAGCCAAGCCCTCGTCGTAGTAATGGTCCCCTGCAGCCGAGGCCTCGTCGACAATTTTTTCCCCGGCAGCCGAGCCCTCATCGTAGTAATGGTCCCCGGCAGCCGAGCCCTCGTCGACAATTGTTTCCCCGGCAGCCGAGCCCTCGTCGTAGTAATGGTCCCCGGCAGCCGAGCCCTCGTCGTAGTAACGGTCCCCGGCAGCCGAGCCCTCGTCGTAGTAACGGTCCCCTGCAGGCGAGCCCTCGTCGTAGTAATGGTCCCCGGCAGCCGAGCCCTCGTCGACAATTGTTTCCCCGGCAGCCGAACCCTCGTCGTAGTAATGGTCCCCGGCAGCCGAGCCCTCTTCGTAGTAATGGTCCCCGGCAGCCGAGCCCTCGTCGTAGTAATGGTCCCCAGCAGCCGAGCCCTCGTCGTAGTAATGGTCCCCAGCAGCCGAGCCCTCATCGTAGTAATGGTCCCCGGCAGCCGAGCCCTCGTCGTAGTAATGGTCCCCGGCAGCCGAGCCCTCGTCGACAATTTTTTCCCCGGCAGCCGAGCCCTCGTCGTACTAATGGTCCCCGGCAGCCGATCCCTCGTCGACAATTTTTTCCCCGGCAGCCGAGCCCTCGTCGTAGTAATGGTCCCCGGCAGCCGAGCCCTCGTCGACAATTGTTTCCCCGGCAGCCGAGCCCTCGTCGTAGTAATGGTCCCCGGCAGCCGAGCCCTCGTCGTAGTAATGGTCCCCGGCAGCCGAGCCCTCGTCGTAGTAACGGTCCCCGGCAGCCGAGCCCTCGTCGACAATTTTTTCCCCGGCAGCCGAGCCCTCGTCGTAGTAATGGTCCCCGGCAGCCGAGCCCTCGTCGACAATTTTTTCCCCGGCAGCCAAGCTCTCGTCGTAGTAATGGTCCCCGGCAGCCGAGACCTTGTCGACAATTTTTTCCCCGGCAGCCGAGCCCTCGTCGTAGTAATGGTCCCCGGTAGCCGAGCCATCGTCGTAGTAATGGTCCCCGGCAGCCGAGGCCTCGTCGACAATTTTTTCCCCGGCAGCCGAGCCCTCATCGTAGTAATGGTCCCCGGCAGCCGAGCCCTCGTCGACAATTGTTTCCCCGGCAGCCGAGCCCTCGTCGTAGTAATGGTCCCCGGCAGCTGAGCCCTCGTCGTAGTAATGGTCCCCGGCAGTCGAGCCCTCATCGACAATTTTTTCCCCGGCAGCCAAGCCCTCGTCGTAGTAATGGTCCCCTGCAGCCGAGGCCTCGTCGACAATTTTTTCCCCGGCAGCCGAGCCCTCATCGTAGTAATGGTCCCCGGCAGCCGAGCCCTCGTCGACAATTGTTTCCCCGGCAGCCGAGCCCTCGTCGTAGTAATGGTCCCCGGCAGCCGAGCCCTCGTCGTAGTAACGGTCCCCGGCAGCCGAGCCCTCGTCGTAGTAACGGTCCCCGGCAGGCGAGCCCTCGTCGTAGTAATGGTCCCCGGCAGCCGAGCCCTCGTCGACAATTGTTTCCCCGGCAGCCGAACCCTCGTCGTAGTAATGGTCCCCGGCAGCCGAGCCCTCTTCGTAGTAATGGTCCCCGGCAGCCGAGCCCTCGTCGTAGTAATGGTCCCCAGCAGCCGAGCCCTCGTCGTAGTAATGGTCCCCGGCAGCCGAGCCCTCGTCGTAGTAACGGTCCCCGGCAGGCGAGCCCTCGTCGTAGTAAACGGTCCCCGGCAGGCGAGCCCTCGTCGTAGTAATGGTCCCCGGCAGCCGAGCCCTCGTAGTAGTAATGGTCCCCGGCAGCCGAGCCCTCGTCGACAATTGTTTCCCCGGCAGCCGAGCCCTCGTCGTAGTAATGGTCCCCGGCAGCCGAGCCCTCGTCGTAGTAATGGTCCCCGGCAGCCGAGCCCTCGTCGTAGTAATGGTCCCCGGCAGGCGAGCCCTCGTCGTAGTAATGGACCCCGGCAGCCGAGCCCTCGTCGACAATTGTTTCCCCGGCAGCCGAGCCCTCGTCGACAATTGTTTCCCCGGCAGCCGAGCCCTCGTCGACAATTGTTTCCCCGGCAGGCGAGCCCTCGTCGTAGTAAACGGTCCCCGGCAGGCGAGCCCTCGTCGTAGTAATGGTCCCCGGCAGCTGAACCCTCATCGTAGTAATGGTCCCCGGCAGCCGAGCCCTCGTCGTAGTAACGGTCCCTGGCAGCCGAGCCCTCGTCGACAATTTTTTCCCCGGCAGCCGAGCCCTCGTCGTAGTAACGGTCCCCGGCAGCCGAGCCCTCGTCGTAGTAACGGTCCCCGGCAGCCGAGCCCTCGTAGTAGTAATGGTCCCCGGCAGTCAAGCCCTCGTCGACAATTGATTCCCCGGCAGCCGAGCCCTCGTCGTAGTAATGGTCCCCGGCAGCCGAGCCCTCGTCGACAATTGTTTCCCCGGAAGCCGAGCCCTCGTCTTAGTAATGGTCCCCGGCAGCCGAGCCCTCGTCGTAGTAATGGTTACCAGCAGCCGAGCCCTCGTCGTAGTAACGGTTCCCGGCAGCCGAGCCCTCGTCGTAGTAACGGTCCCCGGCAGCCGAGCCCTCTTCGTAGTAAAGGTCCCCGGCAGCCGAGCCCTCGTCGTAGTAATGGTCCCCTGCAGCCGAGCCCTCGTCGACAATTTTTTCCCCGGCAGCCGAGCCCTCGTCGTACTAATGGTCCCCGGCAGCCGATCCCTCGTCGACAATTTTTTCCCCGGCAGCCGAGCCCTCGTCGTAGTAATGGTCCCCGGCATCCGAGCCCTCGTCGACAATTGTTTCCCCGGCAGCTGAACCCTCGTCGTATTAATGGTCCCCAGCAGCCGAGCCCTCGTCGTAGTAATGGTCCCCGGCAGCCGAGCCCTCGTCGTAGTAATGGTCCCCGGCAGCCGAGCCCTCGTCGACAATTTTTTCCCCGGCAGCCGAGCCCTCGTCGTACTAATGGTCCCCGGCAGCCGATCCCTCGTCGACAATTTTTTCCCCGGCAGCCGAGCCCTCGTCGTAGTAATGGTCCCCGGCAGCCGAGCCCTCGTCGACAATTGTTTCCCCGGCAGCCGAGCCCTCGTCGTAGTAATGGTCCCCGGCAGCCGAGCCCTCGTCGTAGTAACGGTCCCCGGCAGCCGAGCCCTCGTCGTAGTAACGGTCCCCGGCAGCCGAGCCCTCGTCGACAATTTTTTCACCGGCAGCCGAGCCCTCGTCGTAGTAATGGTCCCCGGCAGCCGAGCCCTCGTCGACAATTTTTTCCCCGGCAGCCAAGCTCTCGTCGTAGTAATGGTCCCCGGCAGCCGAGACCTCATCGACAATTTTTTCCCCGGCAGCCGAGCCCTCGTCGTAGTAATGGTCCCCGGTAGCCGAGCCATCGTCGTAGTAATGGTCCCCGGCAGCCCAGGCCTCGTCGACAATTTTTTACCCGGCAGCCGAGCCCTCATCGTAGTAATGGTCCCCGGCAGCCGAGCCCTCGTCGACAATTGTTTCCCCGGCAGCCGAGCCCTCGTCGTAGTAATGGTCCCCGGCAGCTGAGCCCTCGTCGTAGTAATGGTCCCCGGCAGTCGAGCCCTCATCGACAATTTTTTCCCCGGCAGCCGAGCCCTCGTCGTAGTAATGGTCCCCGGCAGCCGAGCCCTCGTCGACAATTTTTTCCCCGGCAGCCGAGCCCTCGTCGTAGTAATGGTCCCCGGCAGCCGAGCCCTCGTCGACAATTGTTTCCCCGGCAGCTGAGCCCTTGTCGTAGTAATGGTCCCCGGCAGCCGAGCCCTCGTCGTAGTAATGGTCCCCGGCAGTCGAGCCCTCATCGACAATTTTTTCCCCGGCAGCCGAGCCCTCGTCGTAGTAATGGTCCCCGGCAGCCGAGCCCTCGTCGACAATTTTTTCCCCGGCAGCCGAGCCCTCGTCATAGTAATGGTCCCCGGCAGCCGAGCCCTCGTCGACAATTTTTTCCCCGGCAGCCGAGCCCTCGTCTTAGTAATGGTCCCCGGCAGCCGAGCCCTCGTCGACAATTTTTTCCCCGGCAGCCGAGCCCTCGTCGTAGTAATGGTCCCCGGCAGCCGAGCCCTCGTCGTAGTAATGGTCCCCGGCAGCCGAGCCCTCGTTGTAGTAAAGGTCCCCGGCAGCCGAGCCCTCGTCGTAGTAACGGTCCCCGGCAGCCGAGCCCTCGTCGTAGTAATGATCCCCGGCAGCCGAGCCCTCGTCGACAATTTTTTCGCCGGCAGCTGAGCCCTCGTCGTAGTAATGGTCACCGGCAGCCGAGCCGTCGTCGACAATTTTTTCCCTGGCAGCCGAGCCCTCGTCGTAGTAACGGTCCCCGGCAGCCGAGCCCTCGTCGTAGTAATGGTCCCCGGCAGCCGAGCCCTCGTCGTAGTAATGGTCCCCGGCAGCCGAGCCCTCGTCGACAATTTTTTCCCCGGCAGCCGAGCCCTCGTCGTAGTAATGGTCCCCAGCAGCCGAGCCCTCGTCGACAATTGTTTCCCCGGCAGCCGAGCCCTCGTCGTAGTAATGGTCCCCGGCAGCCGAGCCCTCGTCGTAGTAAAGGTCCCCGGCAGCCGAGCCCTCGTCGTAGTAACGGTCCCCGGCAGCCGAGCCCTCGTCGACAATATTTTCCCCGGCAGCTTAGCCCTTATCGTAGTAATGGTCCCCGGCAGCCGAGCCCTCGTCGACAATTTTTTCCCCGGCAGCCGAGCCCTCGTCGTAGTAATGGTCCCCGGCAGCCGAGCCCTCGTCGTAGTAATGGTCCCCGGCAGCCGAGCCCTCGTCGACAATTGTTTCCCCGGCAGCCGAGCCCTCGTCGTAGTAATGGTCCCCGGCAGCCGAGCCCTCGTCGACAATTTTTTCCCCGGCAGCCGAGCCCTCGTCGTAGTAATGGTCCCCGGTAGCCGAGCCCTCGTCGTAGTAATGGTCCCCGGCAGCCGAGCCCTCGTCCACAATTTTTTCCCCGGCAGCCGAGCCCTCGTCGTAGTAATGGTCCCCGGCAGCCGAGCCCTCGTCGTAGTAACGGTCCCCGGCAGCCGAGCCTTCCTCGTAGTAACGGTCCCCGGCAGCCGAGCCCTCGTCGTAGTAATGGTCCCCGGCAGCCGAGCCCTCGTCGTAGTAATGTTCCCCGGCAGCCGATCCCTCGTCGACAATTTTTTCCCCAGCAGCCGAGCCCTCGTCGTAGTAATGGTCCCCAGCAGCCGAGCCCTCGTCGACAATTGTTTCCCCGGCAGCCGAGCCCTCGTCGTAGTAATGGTCCCCGGCAGCCGAGCCCTCGTCGTAGTAAAGGTCCCCGGCAGCCGAGCCCTCGTCGTAGTAACGGTCCCCGGCAGCCGAGCCCTCGTCGACAATATTTTCCCCGGCAGCTTAGCCCTTATCGTAGTAATGGTCCCCGGCAGCCGAGCCCTCGTCGACAATTTTTTCCCCGGCAGCCGAGCCCTCGTCGTAGTAATGGTCCCCGGTAACCGAGCCCTCGTCCACAATTTTTTCCCCGGCAGCCGAGCCCTCGTCGTAGTAATGGTCCCCGGTAGCCGAGCCCTCGTCGTAGTAATGGTCCCCGGCAGCCGAGCCCTCGTCCACAATTTTTTCCCCGGCAGCCGAGCCCTCGTCGTAGTAATGGTCCCCGGCAGCCGAGCCCTCGTCGACAATTGTTTCCCCGGCAGCCGAGCCCTCGTCGTAGTAATGGTCCCCGGCAGCCGAGCCCTCGTCGTAGTAACGGTCCCCGGCAGCCGAGCCCTCGTCGTAGTAATGGTCCCCGGCAGTCGAGCCCTCTTCGTAGTAACGGTCCCCGGCAGCCGAGCCCTCGTCGTAGTAATGGTCCCCGGCAGCCGAGCCCTCGTCGTAGTAATGGTCCCCGGCAGCCGAGCCCTCGTCGACAATTTTTTCCCCGGCAGCCGAGCCCTCGTCGTAGTAATGTTCCCCGGCAGCCGAGCCCTCGTCGACAATTTTTTCCCCGGCAGCCGAGCCCTCGTCGTAGTAATGGTCCCCGGCAGCCGAGCCCTCGTCGACAATTGTTTCCCCGGCAGCCGAGCCCTCGTCGTAGTAATGGTCGCCGGCAGCCGAGCCCTCGTCGTAGTAATGGTCCCCGGCAGCCGAGCCCTCGTCGACAATTGTTTCCCCGGCAGCCGAGCCCTCGTCGTAGTAATGGTCCCCGGCAGCCGAGCCCTCGTCGTAGTAATGGTCCCCGGCAGCCGAGCCCTCGTCGACAACTTTTTCCCCGGCAGCCAAGCCCTCGTCGTAGTAATGGTCCCCGGCAGCCGAGCCCTCGTCGTAGTAACGGTCCCCGGCAGCCGAGCCCTCGTCGTAGTAATGGTCCCCGGCAGCCGAGCCCTCGTCGACAATTGTTTCCCCGGCAGCCGAGCCCTCGTCGTAGTAAAGGTCCCCGGCAGCCGAGCCCTCGTCGTAGTAATGGTCCCCGGCAGCCGAGCCCTCGTAGACAATTTTGTCCCCGGCAGCCGAGCCCTCGTCGTAGTAATGGTCCCCGGCAGCCGAGCCCTCGTCGACAATTGTTTCCCCGGCAGCCGAGCCCTCGTCGTAGTAATGGTCCCCGGCAGCCGAGCCCTCGTCGTAGTAATGGTCCCCGGCAGCCGAGCCCTCATCGACAACTTTTTCCCCGGCAGCCAAGCCCTCGTCGTAGTAATGGTCCCCGGCAGCCGAGACCTCGTCGTAGTAACGGTCCCCGGCAGCCGAGCCCTCGTCGTAGTAATGGTCCCCGGCAGCCGAGCCCTCGTCGTAGTAACGGTCCCCGGCAGCCGAGCCCTCGTCGTAGTAATGGTCCCCGGCAGCCGAGCCCTCGTCGTAGTAATGGTCCCCGGCAGCCGAGCCCTCGTCGTAGTAACGGTCCCCGGCAGCCGAGCCCTCGTCGTAGTAATGGTCCCCGGCAGTCGAGCCCTCGTCGACAATTGTTTCCCCGGCAGCCGAGCCCTCGTCGTAGTAACGGTCCCCGGCAGCCGAGCCCTCGTCGTAGTAATGGTCCCCGGCAGCCGAGGCCTCGTCGTAGTAATGGTCCCCGGCAGCCGAGCCCTCGTCGACAATTTTTTCCCCGGCAGCCGAGCCCTCGTCGTAGTAATGTTCCCCGGCAGCCGAGCCCTCGTCGACAATTGTTTCCCCGGCAGCCGAGCCCTCGTCGTAGTAATGGTCCCCGGCAGCCGAGCCCTCGTCGTAGTAACGGTCCCCGGCAGCCGAGCCCTCGTCGTAGTAAGGGTCCCCGGCAGCCGAGCCCTCGTCGTAGTAACGGTCCCCGGCAGCCGAGCCCTCGTCGTAGTAACGGTCCCCGGCAGCCGAGCCTTCGTCGTAGTAATGGTCCCCGGCAGCCGAGCCCTCGTCGTAGTAATGGTCCCCGGCAGCCGAGCCCTCGTCGTAGTAATGGTCCCCTGCAGCCGAGCCCTCGTCGACAATTTTTTCCCCGGCAGCCGAGCCCTCGTCATACTAATGGTCCCCGGCAGCCGATCCCTCGTCGACAATTTTTTCCCCGGCAGCCGAGCCCTCGTCGTAGTAATGGTCCCCGGCAGCCGAGCCCTCGTCGACAATTGTTTCCCCGGCAGCCGAGCCCTCGTCGTAGTAATGGTCCCCAGCAGCCGAGCCCTCGTCGTAGTAATGGTCCCCGGCAGCCGAGCCCTCGTCGTAGTAATGGTCCCCGGCAGCCGAGCCCTCGTCGACAATTTTTTCCCCGGCAGCCGAGCCCTCGTCGTACTAATGGTCCCCCGGCAGCCGATCCCTCGTCGACAAATTTTTCCCCGGCAGCCGAGCCCTCATCGTAGTAATGGTCCCCGGCAGCCGAGCCCTCGTCGACAATTGTTTCCCCCGGCAGCCGAGCCCTCGTCGTAGTAAAGGTCCCCGGCAGCCGAGCCCTCGTCGTAGTAATGGTCCCCGGCAGCCGAGCCCTCGTCGTAGTAACGGTCCCCGGCAGCCGAGCCCTCGTCGTAGTAATGGTCCCCGGCAGCCGGGCCCTCGTCGACAATTTTTTCCCCGGCAGCCGAGCCCTCGTCGTAGTAATGGTCCCCGGCAGCCGAGCCCTCGTCGACAATTGTTTCCCCGGCAGCCGAGCCCTCGTCGTAGTAATGGTCCCCGGCAGCCGAGCCCTCGTCGACAATTTTTTCCCCGGCAGCCGAGCCCTCGTCGTAGTAATGGTCCCCGGTAGCCGAGCCATCGTCGTAGTAATGGTCCCCGGCAGCCGAGGCCTCGTCGACAATTTTTTCCCCGGCAGCCGAGCCCTCATCGTAGTAATGGTCCCCGGCAGCCGAGCCCTCGTCGACAATTGTTTCCCCCGGCAGCCGAGCCCTCGTCGTAGTAATGGTCCCCGGCAGCTGAGCCCTCGTCGTAGTAATGGTCCCCGGCAGTCGAGCCCTCATCGACAATTTTTTCCCCGGTAGCCAAGCCCTCGTCGTAGTAATGGTCCCCTGCAGCCGAGGCCTCGTCGACAATTTTTTCCCCGGCAGCCGAGCCCTCATCGTAGTAATGGTCCCCGGCAGCCGAGCCCTCGTCGACAATTGTTTCCCCGGCAGCCGAGCCCTCGTCGTAGTAATGGTCCCCGGCAGCCGAGCCCTCGTCGTAGTAACGGTCCCCGGCAGCCGAGCCCTCGTCGTAGTAACGGTCCCCTGCAGGCGAGCCCTCGTCGTAGTAATGGTCCCCGGCAGCCGAGCCCTCGTCGACAATTGTTTCCCCGGCAGCCGAACCCTCGTCGTAGTAATGGTCCCCGGCAGCCGAGCCCTCTTCGTAGTAATGGTCCCCGGCAGCCGAGCCCTCGTCGTAGTAATGGTCCCCAGCAGCCGAGCCCTCGTCGTAGTAATGGTCCCCAGCAGCCGAGCCCTCATCGTAGTAATGGTCCCCGGCAGCCGAGCCCTCGTCGTAGTAATGGTCCCCGGCAGCCGAGCCCTCGTCGACAATTTTTTCCCCGGCAGCCGAGCCCTCGTCGTACTAATGGTCCCCGGCAGCCGATCCCTCGTCGACAATTTTTTCCCCGGCAGCCGAGCCCCTCGTCGTAGTAATGGTCCCCGGCAGCCGAGCCCTCGTCGACAATTGTTTCCCCGGCAGCCGAGCCCTCGTCGTAGTAATGGTCCCCGGCAGCCGAGCCCTCGTCGTAGTAATGGTCCCCGGCAGCCGAGCCCTCGTCGTAGTAACGGTCCCCGGCAGCCGAGCCCTCGTCGACAATTTTTTCCCCGGCAGCCGAGCCCTCGTCGTAGTAATGGTCCCCGGCAGCCGAGCCCTCGTCGACAATTTTTTCCCCGGCAGCCAAGCTCTCGTCGTAGTAATGGTCCCCGGCAGCCGAGACCTTGTCGACAATTTTTTCCCCGGCAGCCGAGCCCTCGTCGTAGTAATGGTCCCCGGTAGCCGAGCCATCGTCGTAGTAATGGTCCCCGGCAGCCGAGGCCTCGTCGACAATTTTTTCCCCGGCAGCCGAGCCCTCATCGTAGTAATGGTCCCCGGCAGCCGAGCCCTCGTCGACAATTGTTTCCCCCGGCAGCCGAGCCCTCGTCGTAGTAATGGTCCCCGGCAGCTGAGCCCTCGTCGTAGTAATGGTCCCCGGCAGTCGAGCCCTCATCGACAATTTTTTCCCCGGCAGCCAAGCCCTCGTCGTAGTAATGGTCCCCTGCAGCCGAGGCCTCGTCGACAATTTTTTCCCCGGCAGCCGAGCCCTCATCGTAGTAATGGTCCCCGGCAGCCGAGCCCTCGTCGACAATTGTTTCCCCCGGCAGCCGAGCCCTCGTCGTAGTAATGGTCCCCGGCAGCCGAGCCCTCGTCGTAGTAACGGTCCCCGGCAGCCGAGCCCTCGTCGTAGTAACGGTCCCCGGCAGGCGAGCCCTCGTCGTAGTAATGGTCCCCGGCAGCCGAGCCCTCGTCGACAATTGTTTCCCCGGCAGCCGAACCCTCGTCGTAGTAATGGTCCCCGGCAGCCGAGCCCTCTTCGTAGTAATGGTCCCCGGCAGCCGAGCCCTCGTCGTAGTAATGGTCCCCAGCAGCCGAGCCCTCGTCGTAGTAATGGTCCCCGGCAGCCGAGCCCTCGTCGTAGTAACGGTCCCCGGCAGGCGAGCCCCTCGTCGTAGTAAACGGTCCCCGGCAGGCGAGCCCTCGTCGTAGTAATGGTCCCCGGCAGCCGAGCCCTCGTAGTAGTAATGGTCCCCCGGCAGCCGAGCCCTCGTCGACAATTGTTTCCCCGGCAGCCGAGCCCTCGTCGTAGTAATGGTCCCCGGCAGCCGAGCCCTCGTCGTAGTAATGGTCCCCGGCAGCCGAGCCCTCGTCGTAGTAATGGTCCCCGGCAGGCGAGCCCTCGTCGTAGTAATGGACCCCGGCAGCCGAGCCCTCGTCGACAATTGTTTCCCCGGCAGCCGAGCCCTCGTCGACAATTGTTTCCCCGGCAGCCGAGCCCTCGTCGACAATTGTTTCCCCGGCAGGCGAGCCCTCGTCGTAGTAAACGGTCCCCGGCAGGCGAGCCCTCGTCGTAGTAATGGTCCCCGGCAGCTGAACCCTCATCGTAGTAATGGTCCCCGGCAGCCGAGCCCTCGTCGTAGTAACGGTCCCTGGCAGCCGAGCCCTCGTCGACAATTTTTTCCCCGGCAGCCGAGCCCTCGTCGTAGTAACGGTCCCCGGCAGCCGAGCCCTCGTCGTAGTAACGGTCCCCGGCAGCCGAGCCCTCGTAGTAGTAATGGTCCCCGGCAGTCAAGCCCTCGTCGACAATTGATTCCCCGGCAGCCGAGCCCTCGTCGTAGTAATGGTCCCCGGCAGCCGAGCCCTCGTCGACAATTGTTTCCCCGGAAGCCGAGCCCTCGTCTTAGTAATGGTCCCCGGCAGCCGAGCCCTCGTCGTAGTAATGGTTACCAGCAGCCGAGCCCTCGTCGTAGTAACGGTTCCCGGCAGCCGAGCCCTCGTCGTAGTAACGGTCCCCGGCAGCCGAGCCCTCTTCGTAGTAAAGGTCCCCGGCAGCCGAGCCCTCGTCGTAGTAATGGTCCCCTGCAGCCGAGCCCTCGTCGACAATTTTTTCCCCGGCAGCCGAGCCCTCGTCGTACTAATGGTCCCCGGCAGCCGATCCCCTCGTCGACAATTTTTTCCCCGGCAGCCGAGCCCTCGTCGTAGTAATGGTCCCCGGCATCCGAGCCCTCGTCGACAATTGTTTCCCCCCGGCAGCTGAACCCTCGTCGTATTAATGGTCCCCAGCAGCCGAGCCCTCGTCGTAGTAATGGTCCCCGGCAGCCGAGCCCTCGTCGTAGTAATGGTCCCCGGCAGCCGAGCCCTCGTCGACAATTTTTTCCCCCGGCAGCCGAGCCCTCGTCGTACTAATGGTCCCCGGCAGCCGATCCCTCGTCGACAATTTTTTCCCCGGCAGCCGAGCCCTCGTCGTAGTAATGGTCCCCGGCAGCCGAGCCCTCGTCGACAATTGTTTCCCCCGGCAGCCGAGCCCCTCGTCGTAGTAATGGTCCCCGGCAGCCGAGCCCTCGTCGTAGTAACGGTCCCCGGCAGCCGAGCCCTCGTCGTAGTAACGGTCCCCCGGCAGCCGAGCCCTCGTCGACAATTTTTTCACCGGCAGCCGAGCCCTCGTTTTTTTCACCGGCAGCCGAGCCCTCGTCGTAGTAATGGTCCCCCGGCAGCCGAGCCCTCGTCGACAAATTTTTCCCCGGCAGCCAAGCTCTCGTCGTAGTAATGGTCCCCGGCAGCCGAGACCTCATCGACAATTTTTTCCCCCGGCAGCCGAGCCCTCGTCGTAGTAAATGGTCCCTCGGTAGCCGAGCCATCGTCGTAGTAATGGTCCCCGGCAGCCCAGGCCTCGTCGACAATTTTTTACCCGGCAGCCGAGCCCTCATCGTAGTAATGGTCCCCCGGCAGCCGAGCCCTCGTCGACAATTGTTTCCCCGGCAGCCGAGCCCTCGTCGTAGTAATGGTCCCCGGCAGCTGAGCCCTCGTCGTAGTAATGGTCCCCGGCAGTCGAGCCCTCATCGACAATTTTTTCCCCGGCAGCCGAGCCCTCGTCGTAGTAATGGTCCCCGGCAGCCGAGCCCTCGTCGACAATTTTTTCCCCGGCAGCCGAGCCCTCGTCGTAGTAATGGTCCCCCGGCAGCCGAGCCCTCGTCGACAATTGTTTCCCCCGGCAGCTGAGCCCTTGTCGTAGTAATGGTCCCCGGCAGCCGAGCCCTCGTCGTAGTAATGTCCCCGGAGTCGAGCCCTCATCGACAATTTTTTTCCCCCGGCAGCCCGAGCCCTCGTCGTAGTAATGGTCCCCGGCAGTCCGAGCCCTCGTCGACAATTTTTTCCCCGGCAGCCGAGCCCTCGTCATAGTAATGGTCCCCGGCAGCCGAGCCCTCGTCGACAATTTTTTCCCCGGCAGCCGAGCCCTC